>NC_142997.1:1833181-2136212 GCF_061535395.1 Colias eurytheme | reverse complement strand
ATTTTTACAACTGTTTCTATATTGACTTTTCTTTGCATTGCAACTAACATATTGCTTGTTAATTATCGAAATTCTAAATACAAATTATTCAGCTCTTTCTATTTCAAGTTTTCAATCGAAAAATTACGTTTTAATTTACCTTAAAATACGTCCTATTGAGTAAGCTTTTCTTGATTAGCACCACATATTTTACATTTTCAAAAAAAGGCAAAGGGCTGCCGAAGTATTGGATTCTCTCCAATAATAATTATTCTTATTATATCGAGTGCGGATATTATAATGCAAGCTTTATCATTGACTAAAGATGCGTCCCAAAGACATCCTTCAGTTTTGCCAGTATTCTAATAAATCACATAAGTGTTTGAATATCGTAACTTAGAACCAAAGTCAACTATTAAATGAACTTTATTATAAACAGGGCGTGCATTTCTGCGAGCAGATGATATTTATGTTATAAACAACTATTACCCACAGGCCACATGTTTGAGCACGGGAGCACAAACAGCGTTCACGCGACTTCGTTGGCCGACATCCAGTGCTATCAAGTCTTTAAGTTGTTATTATATTTACTAGTGTAGAACTAGAAAAAGTAAAATGATTTGCTCCTTGTTATGAGCACGAATTATATGATTTAAAGACGACGACATAGTAGACATTCCATTTCTATGTATCCTTACAAGGATACTGTGTTTACATCCTAATGATTAGAGTTACCAATTATATTTCTACATTTATTTCGCCCCAAGCCTTCAACTATAGTTAACTGTCCTAAGTTAATGACACGATTTCATTCTTAACATTTTTTTGTCATTGTGGCGGTTACGAATTCCATCCAAAAATAGTACATCAACACTTCTACTTCCAAAATTCACGAGGGAAACAAAACTTATCGCCTAATGAAAAACCTACTTTACATCCATATAGAGAATTGCATGCAAAGTGTGGTATTCACACACACACACACACACACGACCCGTTGGCCGACATCCAGATACTAATAGCGCTGTCACTTTGTAAAAACCGCTTATGTGTTACCGCCTTTATTAATTACACGTTGCACAGAGTGTAGGAAATATGCCTATGCCTATAATTACTATGGCATTTCACATGTTTTGTGTCGTTTCTGCTAGATGTTATTAATTAACATGAAGTGTATACTTACCCATTTTATACGGAAGACGATCAATAATAGTTGAATTATTTCGTAAAATTGTGAGACTATTTTTTTCAACTTTTTTAAACACTGTAAATAGTCTAAACATTTAAACAAATCTAATATTTTAATAATATGGAAATTAAACATTTTAATCGATCGCTTTAAACCACACCACAACCACCAGTCCTTTTGGTCATCTACATTTGTGTCTACATATTATGTACGTTTATAGCATAGCAAATCAATTAAAAGTTGACAACTCTTAACTCAATCCAGTTAATTACACTATATCTCATTATACCATACTAATAAAAAAAACACATGTTTATGCCCTTGACTGTTTGGCATTACAGTTTCAGAGTATGTGCCAACTAATCAAAACTTAGTTGCCAAACTATGTCGTCTAATAGCTAGAGACAAAATATGCCCATATTACAGAATGTACTATGTAACAGCTATAGACTGTAATTCTTTGCCAAGATTTCCGGTATCAACAACGATCTATTGATATCTCTTTTATATTATAAGAACACTACTATTATTATAGGGTTATTTATATTTCTGAAATAGTAGTATGATCGATTGTCTAACTTATAAATAATTTCAGTGTTATAAATCTATATTTATAAAAATGAAACCCGTTTCGCGTTGTCACGGCATCACGTGTGAGCGGCTGAACCGATTTCGACAATTCTTTTTTTATTGTATTCCTTGAAGCACGAGGATGGTTCTTATATGTAGAGAAAACGTAAATATGTACCACGGGCGAAGCCGGGGCGGATCGCTAGTATTATATAAATTCCAAGATCTACAAGTATTAATTAAATAAAGGTTCATGCTTTTACTGTATTTTATTACCTTTCAAAATTTAAAGCATAAAATATGGAACATCTTTAACGGAAATTCTCTTGGAACTTTCGTTATTTTTCCTCGAAGCTTCTAGTTATCATTAAAACTTATCGCATAAAGCAAAGTCAAAGTGACTGAATCCTAAAAATATTCCAAAGGAAAATTCGTTCCATATTTTCCGTGCTTAACGAAGTGAAAAATAGTTTAAATGGAAGAAATAAACATTTTATGCCGGTTGAATGTGAATGTTTTGAGAAGATATTTTGTGGAACGGTTTCCGATTTATCTTATTTTCCATCATTTTGTATATTCTTTTAAATACATCCGGATGAAAAATATTCTTTCTACGATATCTCTTCTTCTATTTTCTACCATAAATTATTTTTTGATATTTGAATACAGTATAAATAAGAATAAACATAAAACTATCTTCAATAAATATAATACTTTAGTAACGTAGTAAATTAAATGGAAAAAATAGTCTTACAAAAAAAGGTCTCTCGAACTGTGAAATTACATCATAAATATAACATTCTTGGCAGCTGTAGCAGGAATTAAGTTAAATATTTTATGAGCTATAACAAGTTCAACGAGAACCGTCTATTCGTTCAACCAAAAATACAAAAAACATATTTATATTTAAAAACCTATATTGGACACTTAGATAACGATAAAAATTGAAATCATACAAAGACAAAAAAACCTAAACTTCAAAAAGTGCAAATATTATTTTATTTACTTTATCTCCTTGAGGGTAGAGTTAATCAAAATCCTTTCTTAGCGGATGCCTACGTCATAACATCTATTTAATACAATCATATTATCATCTAAATGGTTAAATTAGTTTAACATTTTACTTATTCCACCTCTCTCTAAAATCATTTCTATATCTCAAACACGAACACGAAACCCTATCACGTTGATCGCAGATTCACTCAAACAATATAATAGGTACAATAGAAATAAATATTCCTCACAATCGGGCCTTTGCCCTCATCTTAATTGGCTTAAGAGCTTAGCCAGGCTATTGTAGCGACCAGTACCTTTTCCATGCGGGTATTACAATTTACATATCTAGTCTATCTTAAGCTCTACGACCTCGTCTTTATACTGAACTGTTCTAATAATATTACAGTATTTTACTTAACCACGTCGTAAAACCATTCTCAAGAGAATGCTAATAAATAATTAATTATATTCCTTTGAAGAAAAACAAGGAAAAATCTATGCGGGTCGGATTAAAAGCGTTTCCTGTATTTTGCGAAGTACACGTGCCTTCATAATAATTGACATTCTAAATATTAACGTAACGAGAATTTCGTTTACAAGTAAAAAAAAATCTCAAAGGGCCATCATAATTACGTTTCGTTTCTTTTTGGCAAAGTCATAACTCGTAACCTCTTACTTTCCTACTTCCCCGCACAAAATCGATTTGTGTTACCGAATACCGAATGCTCCATGCCCGAAAAAGAGACACAGGTTTTTTCTTCCCATTTTATAGCGCTACTAGCTTTACGCCTGCGGCTTTGTCCGCGTAGTCAAAGGAAACTTTCATAGGAATATTTCACTGTTTCTGTTTCACAAAAAGAAGCCTATGTCACTCGCTAGCCTCCAGTATCCAGACAAAAGAATTGTATCATGGTATCGATTCGTTGCGACGTAAAGTAAGTAAAATATAGATAAACAAACAGCACAATTTCGCATTTACTATTATTTTATAATAATTCTAAATCACTACCTAATACCCTTGATCTGCATCGAAAAGAAACTCGCAAACAATAGTACATATTACTTACCACCTTACATCACAATTATCCAACGCATTATCCGCTATTACGTGCTGGCCACGGACAATTCGCTATAGCGAAAATTCGCGCGGCGCGACTGGCGGCGCGTCTTGCGAATGAATCAAATGTATGGAAATGTACTGGGCATGCCACGCGCAGCGGCGACCAGCGAGACGACCGGCGAATTTCCCCGAGCGAATCGCGCGGCACGACTAGCGATCGAAACAAATGTATGAGTTATTACGGCGCAGGCCACGGAGTCGAGCGGCAGACGCGGCGACTACTCCCGGAGCGAACTTAATTTAAAATAGTTTGTTTTTTTTTCGCGAAAATGGAGACGGAAGCTTTTATTGCAGAAAATCTAGCTAGACCAGCTATTTGGAAGTCTAGCCACCCGCAACATAATTTTTCATCATGCCTATATTTTTCATATTTTTGGTGGAATTCTCCGTCTGTAACACGATTTCTATTTAATTCGTGTACTCCACTTTAACTTCCAAACATTAAATCTTGAGCAAAAAAGCTGCTACTCTCCAAACAACGTCGAGCTAACTTTGATAAAGCCATCTCGTCTCCTCGTCTACACTGGTCGCGGCGGCGAACGCAACTGCCCGTGGCATGCTTACCGCGCCGCGCGAATTGCCGCGCCGCCCGTCGCGCCGTCGGTCGCGCCGCCGGTGTCCGTGGCCAAGGTGTTAAGTCGACATCTAATGTACATGTATGTAGACGTACATGTCCGTACAGCTACGTACACCACGCGTGTTAACCCCGTACATCCCGTGTACGTAATGTGCATATGAATATCCATTATCCAGTCATACGTAAGATATTGAATATGCAAGAGAAAGTAATCGTTGAGAGTCACGAAGATTTTGCGCTTAGAGTTTTAGTGATTTTTCTTCTTTTTGTCACCTTTAAGTATTTGGTCAAATTAGAGCCGGTTTTTCAATGCTTGGATAAAACTTATCCGTCCAATAAAGTATTACACGACAATATTAAAATGTCACGTAAACTGTCAAATACGGGCAATTAGAATACGTTTTTAAAATAGTTTTATACATTACTCGACGAATACCTAAGTTTTAACCAAGGATTGAAAAATCAGCCCTTAAACGTTTATCGAAATCATCGCCCGAATTTATAAGCTTTGTTGAGGTCATATTTGGTGACAGGCTTACAAAGTGAAATAATAAGGTAGCTTACTCATTGTTTCTCCTTTCGTTAACTGCATCAAATAACGTACCTGTAAAATAAATAATAACATTTATTATCAGAAACAAATACCTTTATATGAATTTTTATTCAGACATTCCTTACAAAGTACAAGTATCTCTTCTACATGTTCAATTCCGATGAAAAACACCTGTTCCCTGCCAAATAGATTGTACGCTTCAGACATTCTTCGAATTTAAACGACGATACTATTTTTATTTTGTTTCGTGTAGGAACTTATATTTAGTATTTAAAAACAGATCGTGCAGTTAAAGTTTAATAAACAAAAAAACTCATGGCGATTCTAGATTTACAATTAAAACAAACGGCAGTTCATAGTTTTATGAACTGCAAACTCATGTTGGTTGTGATTTGTTTTATAATTTCGGTTAAATATGCTTTAAATACTTATGAAGTACATAAGTATACCTAAGGAAAAAAGGCAAGTTAGTGTGCTAGTAAATAGAAAATACTAGATAGTCTGTAGCTATTTGTGCCTTCGCCGTTTATTGCACTACACTAATTTCATGGCGTATTTTCATTACATCGCCTTAAATTACCCTAAAAAAAAACCCATAGAGAACCCTGGGGTTCGCGTGTTTTGGTTCTGGGAACCAAAACACGCTGCCAAACGCACGAGCTAAACGCTGCGCTGGCTCGCTATTCACCATCACATTGACTCATAGGTGTCAGAATTCAATTGTTTTCCAAACAATGAAAACTAATTTCCGCTGTCATTACACCGGCGACGGCTTTGATGGAAAACACGAAACAAAGCATACCGGAGCGAAACTATTTGCGCGTAAATTTTATATGTGAATTGTGAATGTGATTTGAGATATTTAAAGGTTGTACAACATTGTACAGCTGTAACATTTAAAAGGCCTTGATAGATTCCTAGGGACAAAACTCTTTCAGAAAAGTGTTCGTTATTGTAGGTATAATTATTTATCATCACCAGTTATCAATATTAATATTGATTCATTATCAATATTAATCATGACGAGTAGTTCATTAATATATGCTACAAAAAATTATTATCTATCTTCAACAGTTCCCACACAAACGATTGCAATCATAAACTACGCTCGCAATAAGTTCATACGATAACTATGCGCTACGCTGATCTCAATAACAGATAACACGCTCAGCGCAAAAGCCTTAATGAAAAATCTATGCAAATATCAACACCGGACGTGTATAAACCGCTTATATTTAAACTTATTAATTCTAGCGCGAAAATTAAACATTTTCCCGCCATGAAGGCCCGATATCCCGCCCATTTATTATTCGTGTCCAATAGGGCCGGGCCATTTATCTCCTTTACAGCTACAGGGTGCTCTGTCTGCTCGCGAGAAAAATGGGATTCTCTAACGAACATGCATTGAGCCGACGATTGCCTTAAAGTTTTGTTTTTGCTCGTTTGATACAGCTTTCCTTGGATCGAGCTTCACTTTATGTGATCTTTTAATACCACTTTTAAAAGGAAGAAATTCTCAATAGGATTTAATTGCATGTTACCGTAAAAAACCGACTCTTATTAATTGGTTCGAGAAGTTTAAATGATTTAAAGAATTAATATTATAGATATCTCGTAAAAAAAGTTCAGAAGTTCAATAAGCTAGCAAATTGTCATATAGAGTCGGATTATATTTATGTAATCTTAATTATATCAGTTTTTATAACCTGTACTGTAATGAACGGGAAGTAAAGATATAATTAAATACATTTATCAATATAAATAAAGTTACTTTCATAAATACGAGACAGAGTAGGCGCCAGAACCACATTCTTAATTAAATCCTATGAATGAGGAAGAAATATTGCGTAATAATAAATTCAGAAAAAAAAATACATCAACAAATTCCGAATATCACTGCTGATTAAATCAAAGCATTCCATTCTGTCATATTGCAAAGATCCGTTTGACATATCGGCATTCTCAACATGGGTACAATTCGGGCGACCAAAATATTCCTTTGTCATTAATTAATTTGGAAGTTACACGCAATTCCAATCACGTGATATTGTTTCCCTCATTTACCGTCACGTCTAACACGCGAATATTGACGTGACCCGCTGCAAGCTTATTGGGGTTGGCATTTAAATGTCATATGCGGATTTGAGCATATGCCTCTGCGACAGACTTCCTTTAACTGTTGTTCTTGCTTAAACCACATGGGTGTATAATAGAAACATACCTATAAATTAAGTATAATGTAGACTGTAGACGATCTCGTGAACTTCGAACTACCTGAAATTGATTTATTTCTATTTCTAATCCACGAACAAGAAGAATAGCCTAGCGTGATCTGGTAAAATATGAAGATCAAAATCATATACGATTATATTAACTAGAAAAACTTAAATAAGATTCGATGAACAAGCATGGCAATGATGATTAATCCCACCGGTGACTCAGATATTTAAAGGTACATTTTCGTCTTTGTGCTCTCGAGCGAACAATCTTATAATGAATCATTCAAATTTTTTTAATCTCAAACCACGACACTGCTTTTACACCTTAAAACTAAATTTTTACCCAATACCATATCTAACATTCTACGCATAAAAAAACACACACATGTTTATAGATAATCAATTCGCCGTCATGGTACAGGCGTGACAAGAGGCGCGTGCGCACAGCATCCTTGATGCGGGCATCCTTAAATGGCGACGGCCCGTGTTAGGTTGATCTAATGTCGATGTTGAGACGCATTTACGCCTAAAGCCGGGTATCCACTTAGGTTCGCCGTGGTTTGCGAACGCGCCCGCTCCGCAAACCAAACATAATGGATACGTCGTGATCGCGGAGCGCGACTGGAGCACGATCGGAGCACGGCGGAGCGCTCCGGAAGCGGTTTTTTGCGCGAACTCAAAGGGGAGCGCAGTTTGTTCGTGGACGCGAGCGTGTGTTTGTTAAGTTCCCGAACATGGAGTGGTCCGATGAAATGATGAATATATGCATTATTTCATTATTTCTTCTTCCCTTATTCATATTACCTTGCCAAAATTGAGGAGGTTGTTTGTATTCCATCACAATATAATGTATCAAAATATAAGCTGCACTTCCTACTAATTCTGGAGGCGGCATGTTTGCACCGACCGTTTGTGGTGTGTCTACTGGAGACCGGAGCGCGGAATTTAGCGCTCCGACAGGAGCACTGATGTTGCAGCCTAAGTGTGTACACTATACACGTTCACGTTCGCGGAGCACACATTGTTCGCAATCCACGGCGAACCTAAGTGGATACCCGGCTTAATGAGTATACACAGCACGAACATAATGTCCAGTTTGAAGATTACAGAAATACACACGCTTGTTTGGCTAACTGTATGTATCAGGATCGTCTTATTACTGTTATAAATTATAGCAAACCTTTTGATGAAAAGAAAACTTTTTTTTTATTTATTCACCTATTATTTGAAATATTGATCATGTTGTAATCACTGTAATCACTTATTAAAGAAATTACTTACATCGTGATATGTGAACCGATTAAAAAAAATTGTAACGTCAACTATTTGTTTATTTAGAATTCTCCTATAGTAGAGCCATTTTAATAGGCAACATTTGACAGTTCAACAAAATTCAACAATGTAACCTAGTAACGACGACATTGAATAACATGATATTTCGTTTTGTTAGAACTGCACATTTGCTTAACTTTTTTCAAATACGATTACATATTTATAATAATAATGACCGATACAAGTAATTTTAAGATTTAATTTTACTCATAAACCATTCTAAACATAATAAACAATTTCTGAATTAAAGAACTGACGTCGCTACAATTTTGTGTCAATAAACCTTTTTTCTTTTTAAATACCAGAGACGTTACTCTAAAAATCGAAATCTGACATCTAGAATCGAATGCATTGATTACTTCTGAATAAAATATTAATAAATGTGTTTCAAGTTCGATTGACAAATGTTTCAAGTCAGTATCGATTAATTCACTTTAATCGATGTTTTTAAGCAGGTTACCTCTCTTCAAAGATAAAATTGATAGACGTCAAATGTTGCCTATTAAATTGGCTCAACTATAACCACTCAAATTACTCTGTGTACCGTATTACAGTGCAACTTGATCGAGCGTTGGCTAATGTGTACCTACATCTGTGAACTAGACGTTGAATAGTTGAGTTTGTAATATACTTTTACTGCATCATTATTGGTCTCTATACATAGACCATACTCTACGTTCGTATAGGCTCATCCGTCGATCCAATGAATGGCGATTTTATTTGCTGCACATCAAAAGCTGCACAATAAATGCTACAGGCTACCAAAGACTTTAGGACATTCTGTCAAAAAATTCCATACTTCATTTTTAATTGTGCTCCTAACTATCCACATGCGTATTTTACAATCAAAACCGCTACCCACACACGTAAACTATTTGTTATAGAGAGGTGTTCAAACCCTTTCATCTGCGCAGCGGCAGAGCGTACCATAAATCCTTCCTCTTTGATGCCGTAATAGCTCTGCTTAACGACACAAGTTCCCGCAAATTCCAAACGAAAGGAATTCTAGGCATTTCGTACGGCACAAAGGTGTTTAGAATTTATTTTGCGGTCTGAAAGAGAAAGCTCTGGTTACTTTAAGAAATACAACTTTCTGAGAAACGTTTTTGAATTATGTTTTTAAAAATGTTCACGAATGCTGGTAGATAATGCCCCAGTAGTGAAATAGTATATTTGATGTCCATTAAATAAGGAAAATCTAAAATGAGCAAGGTAAATAAAAAATGAAAACAGGCCCAAAAACTAACTGGACCACATCAGATTACGTCACGCCATTGCTCTACTACGTGTTTACGTGAGAAGTAGATTACGAACGATAGCTTATTTTATCAGCTACATAAACATACCTACATTATAAATATGTCCACTACACTCGTTATCTAAATAATGCTAAAAATAGAGCCATCAAATATATTCGTAACCCGAACTTCCGAAGTGTGACGTCTTTTGAGGAATTCTAATTATTCCAACAAAATGACAATTATTTTCCGAATAGAAATCTAGTGGCCTTGTAGCATCGGCAACATGCCAGATCGCACTTGACCGCTATTATGAATACTGAGAACTGACACTGTGACACTATTGTCACAATGGTTCTTTTTAGATTCCACGTTTTATAATGAAAGACGACTCTTTCCGCGATGTATTTTTACGTGTAATAAGGCGACGTCGAGCGAACAAAATGTAAAGAATGCACATTCCGATTGTATTACTGCGTATCTTTAAAAAGGAAATGTTGAATTTGAAAAAAAGCCATATCGGATAATATTATAAATAGACTACAAGCCCGCATAGGACAAAAATATGGGTCAAATGAACCACCAGGGGACATATCTAGAACGATAGCAGAGCAAAAAATAATAAGATTCATCACTATGCCGTCACTTGTAAGCTGTCCAACTGAGTGCAGATGAGAATTGAAAAGTACAGGTAGACTCGGTAAATTTTGGTCATATATTTTTGTACGGCATTCTTAACCATCGATAGATCCATTAAAAATAATAAGAAACCGCTCAGTGCCGTACAAAAATGGTGGTCCACCAAGTTGGAATTTTTATTTAATTTCCGAGAGTTACCGGGGGTAAATTTGGTCATTTGACCATGGACGGCATCTGTGTCATACTATTGCTATACTGCTTTTAATCCATTATTCCGCAACGCCGTACAAAAATCATGGGGACAAGGGGAAAAAATCGAGAGTTGCAATCCCCTCTCTTTCCCCACTCCAGGGGGTCATTTGACTAAGTACGGCTTCGGTTCCAAAACATTATCTAGCACTCAAAAGTACTATTAAAAGCAATGCCGTCAAAAAATAATTGTTCTTTTAAATGTATACCAATAATCATCTTAATTTCATGGAATTCTTAATATAAAGAGCTGTAAGGTCATTTGACCCTGTACGGGAACTTTTTTTTTAACATGATATTGTAAAATTCAATTGTTGTATAGTATTGCCGTTCAAAAGAAACCGTTCTAAAAAAAGTTATAGAGAAATGCAAAACCAGAAATTTTGTTAAAGTTTAAACATCGTAGATTAATGAAATATAATAGTTTTCTACACTTTATCCGTTGTTTTAAATAGTATTAACATAGATAAATTAGGAAAAAACGATGCCGTACATTTTTGTGCAGACCACATCTTTTAGGCTGATGAAAGCGACGAAAGCTTTATGGGTTTAAAATTTTAAGGGTGCTTTATGGCCATTTGATACAGTACGGCATTAACATATTTTTACCCAACTACGGCAAAGCAAAAGGAGGGTTATGGTTGTTTACAGGTCATGTATGTATGTTCATCTATTCCCTCGTAACTTCTAAACTACTTATCAGAATTCGACAAATGACATATCATTAGAAGCGTCTGAATTGTTCACTGGATAACCAGTGACTAGCTAGCTAAAGGCTATATGGGGTTTCACAAAATCTAATGTGGCGCCCTCTAGCGGACAAAACATACAGAGTAAAAAAATAAAGTTAAGATAAATATGCAGTGTTTGGTATCATTTGAAAGCGCTTTACTTGTACATTTTGAATATGTATATATTACTAGCATTTGCTTGTGACTTTACCTGTATTCATGGACTGATTGCATATAATTCACATCTTTTCGTTCATAGCTTTTTTATTAGTTCATCAATTTAACGGAGTCCATTCCACCTGACTGTCAATTTCCAAGGTGATAATTAACCACCTCGAGCTTCTTAATATTAATGTATATTTATATTTTATTATAAAAATATAAAGCAAACATTTCGTTATATGGATTTTTTTCTTTTTCAGATTTTTCCCCTTTGAACCAACGAAAATGTACGGCACATGAAAAAATATTATCTATGCATAAAATACTTTAAAAATAAATTTATTTCGTGTTGTGTCAAATGACCCCCTGGAGTGGGAAAAGAGAGGGGATTACAACTCTCGATTTTTTCCCCTTGTCCCCATGATTTTTGTACGGCGTTGCGGAATAATGGATTAAAAGCAGTATAGCAATAGTATGACACAGATGCCGTCCATGGTCAAATGACCAAATTTACCCCCGCTAACTCTCGGAAATTAAATAAAAATTCCGACTTGGTGGACCACCATTTTTGTACGGCACTGAGCGGTTTCTTATTATTTTTAATGGATCTATCGATGGTTAAGAATGCCGTACAAAAATATATGACCAAAATTGACCGAGTCTACCTGTACTTTTCAATTCTCATCTGCACTCAGTTGGACAGCTTACAAGTGACGGCATAGTGATGAATCTTATTATTTTTTGCTCTGCTATCGTTCTAGATATGTCCCCTGGTGGTTCATTTGACCCATATTTTTGACCTATGCGGGCTTGTAGTCTAAAAGTGATGACGCATACGTCCTAAATTAATTTTCTAGTTGTGTTCATGTCAATATGTCATTGTTACATCCGCGAATACAGATAAATCCATCAGTGTATAGGTATAATTGGTTTAAATAAAACAATACGTTCGTCCATTCGTGATTGGCGTATCACAAAACTGGGTTATCGATCGCTGATATGACATGATTCGCTCTGATTTCGTTTACGAATTACCACGCGGAGTTTTATCAGTACCATATGTAATAGTAACTTTTTTAGACATACTATAACACTACTACTACAACAGTAGGAACATTTTTATATTTACAGATAAATTTATCATTCTCCAATTACAAATAAAAGGCATTTTTTTATAATTCAACTTAATCTTTTCTATACGAAATAACAGTACCTATCCAGCGAAAATTCTACAAATAAATCCCCTAACATTTCCAAACAAGTCATCCGAAATTCCGAATCAATCATCTTCCTGAACCGTTTACCGAAAAACATTTTTGCCAGTTCATTGCTCTCCAGAAACAATGTACTATAGGTACCTACTATAGCGACGAGAGTACAGAGGGCGTCTGTCCGTCTGATATGGAGGCTGTGTTTAACTAAGGTTACAGTTCTACAGGTCTTTGAACCTGGAAAAAGTTTGACGGATAACGAGGGTTGGTTTGATTGATATGCGAGGCTCTGAACACTTTGTTTATGATTTATTTGTGTACGTAATAATAATATCAGAAAAGAATAACCCTTTTAAAAATTATACCACAATAATACAAGAGAAGCTATTATCTTCCTTTCCAGGTTGTCTGCGAAAGACCACTTGCGATCGACCCGCCCTCTAAACAGTTTTCAACTATCTCCTCTTTCTCTTTTCTTTCTTAATATGGTGTACCATTGAGTATTTTTTCATTAATTCCTTCCTTTAAACCTTACGATAAGTATACTATGAACTATTGGGCGAACCTCAATTCATCACATTAGATAAACACATCAAGTGAGTCCTATATCAATTAATCCATAACCACGCACGAAACTCGTACTCCAAGCACTCCATAACCAAGATAACAAATTGCTATTTATGCTATACGATGTAAGCTCGCGTTGTTGAGTCTTCAAACGCATGCCGGAATCTGGGGCGATGGATAACATACGTCGCTCTATAATTACTGAGCTAAATTACGAATTTCTCTAATGTTGAGATGAGGCTAAATGCTGAAGTATGACACAAAACGGACGGATTACTGGAAGATGAGTCTGTCGTGATGCGTCGTTGAATCATAGATTAAAACCGGTAGGTATAGAATCAAGCACAAAATCATAGTTGAATTCCTTTCCTCCTTGCGAAACTATAATTTACTATCTTTTCAGAGAATTTAGCCGAAGATTTTTCTTATGATATTTTTAAGAATTATTTAATAATACCAATATCATGAGCAGTGCTCATCCTAACAACATTTTTATAGATGTTCACCTCATTCCACTTCTTACAAAACATTCTGATTTGTATCAAAAACCAGATGCGTCACGAAAGAAACCACCCACCCGTGCGTTAATTGTTTCCATCAACTCTTAACGATTTCTCGCTGTATAAAACTAGAACCCTGCAAAGCTTCCAACCAATAAACGTTTTAAGAGCGGTTAAAACGAGTGCTGATGGATCCCATCCATATGGCCCGATATCCTGATAGACAACAAGGAAATAGTTTAACGATACCACACTCAAATGGAATGTTGAGCCAAACAAAGTGGCCACTAATCTAAATGCGGTAACTCAAATAGTTTACATTATTTCAACACACTTCTTTATCTGCTCCTAATAGCTAGTTAGAGCGTTGACCTGTAATAGAATTTGAGATCTATAACCGATTGTTATTCGAAAATAGTACATATTACGACGATCAATATAATAAAGTTAATCGTCTCCTATAAAAACGCATAACTTTTCCAATCATCGAAAGATAAACACGTTTACCAAAGAAGTACACGCCCATAAACAATAAAGTTGACAACTGCGCAGTCACAAATCCGAAAAAGCGACTAAACGTGTACGGCATGGCAAAACTAATTAGTCTTTGTTTAACATAGTACTGAGTACATATTTGTGCAGTATGAAATATTAATGAGCAGCCCTTTACAAGGTCTCGCGTGCGTGTCTTTAAAATCGTAAGCGCATAGAGCGGAGCCTTGACGCGATCTCTAGTCGAGATTCTCCTCTGATTATCGGTGACCTTAACACGAAGCAATCGTTATACACGTGTGTTAAATACTGCTTAATTATAAGCCAAATATACAATGCAAATAATAACTAAAACACGGAAGTTTTAGCATCCTTCCTAGGTAGGTACACAAAATATAACATTCAACAAATGTAAACAATATTAAAATATTTAGCGTTTGAATAACTTACTTTATGAATACATAGAATCAAAATTTCGTTCGTGAGGTTTAAATAAGTCAGTATTTAAATATTGTAACGCTTTGTAAAGCTAACACAAGAAATCTCCTGTTCAGCAAAGCTTAACACGTTCACTGCGGCACCTAAAATGCCAAACTTACCGTTGGTGCGGCATGTCTTCAATACTTCACATCGGCAAGTTCACCACTGTGCGTCATGAGCCATTTTTATCACATCGCACCTACTGACTTTGAAGGTTAATAATTTCATGAAATTTCAAGATATTTCAAAAAATTTTTTTTCGGATAATAGTATATATAGTCTTGTATATACCGCATAA
The DNA here is from genome assembly GCF_061535395.1 of Colias eurytheme. Classification (NCBI taxonomy): domain Eukaryota; kingdom Metazoa; phylum Arthropoda; class Insecta; order Lepidoptera; family Pieridae; genus Colias; species Colias eurytheme. The sequence continues at coordinate 2,121,110 of NC_142997.1, read as the reverse complement.
ATAGCTTTTAGTTTGACTCAATAGTTTAAAAGATATGAGGGAAAATGTAAACCCCTGATTTTGTGAAAAATTATTTGCCATCCCGCACTGCGTTGATACGGCATGTTTACAGTAATAGCGATGGGAAACACTGTAAAATAAAACATCGATATCGGTATAAATCAATTTTGTATATTTCAGTCTGTTCGTTAACAGATAACGAGATCGTCGATACAAAAAAAAAACACATATAAAACAAGGTACTTGATAGAGTACTATCAGGAAATTGTTCAGTAACTTTTGTTTTAATTTGTTCAGTAACTTTTGTTTTAATGTTTTATATTATTTTCACAACTGTCATCACATTTTTGCATTTATGCTACGAAATAAAAGAAAGTAAAAAAACTAAAGCCTCTAAGGTATCATTGTCATTTAAAAATTTGATAACGACGCGTGCGGTCCTGGTACATCACTATGCGAGATTGACACGCGGCGCGCTCGCAGTACAGTGCGGCATGAGGTGCTTGTCCATGGCAAAATATTTGACATGCCGCACACAAAAGAAACGGTTTCTTTTCTATGCGTGTGTCCAATATTTTGCCATACGATTTTTAAACGAAATTGAGTCCTACTTCAAACTGTGATCACAAAAATATATTTGTCTCTTTTCTAGTCATTCATTAACATATAAAAAACCTCGCCGCACCACGGTGAAAACTGCGATTTTGGGCGCCGCACTGTGGTGTAGTCGCTGATGGCCCGATACTGGACATGCCGCAGTGAACGTGTTAATTTTAGAACTTCACGTATAAAGACTAGATATCGACCTTCGTAACTCCTGGAAAATACCTTTTTTTTTTATTGGGGAAATCTTGCACAGATACCCACGGCCTCCGGGGAAGGGGCCGTGGGTTATGTCGGATTCCTACCGACCAAAACCCCACTGTGTTCCGTCAAGCCGCATCAACGACAGGGCCACGGGTATGGGTAGAATTCATCCGTGACCCTGGAAAATACCTACGAACTTGTTATAGTTAAGCTCTTTCAAGCTTTCACTTCTAATAATATCAACATGGCAGATAAACAACAACAATATAATATTATGTGCGTGACCTTGTTATGCGCCGGCGAAGCGTGGACGCGTAGAAAATTATGCAATCATAACACAACAAATGCAGTCTTGAGAATCCCCTGCGAAACCATTTCTAAGAAGTGAAACATATTAAGTTCAGTAGTTTTGTATAGCGGTTTCCTACTGAATAGAACCAACCTGAATTCCTATATCTTATAGCAGTATTATTTCCAGTACTAAACAGTGATCGCGCCAGACGACCTATATAGCGCTGTCATTTTTCCATACTGGATATATTACTGCTTTAGTACATCATGGTACTGGGGCAGATCTAAACACGCAATGTTGTAAAATAATTTACGGGAAACAAACAAACGGTACGACTCACTCAAGTCGTATGATCAATTGTTCCTTAGAATATCTACCCTTCAAAATACAATTTGAGAAAACTCATTTGTTATCACATTGATTTTAATATGAAACATAAGAATCCCTAATTGATAGTCCGGGATACATCGCCCATTTTTGCAAGTGATTACTATCAAGCTAATTTTTCGTGAGTAGCTTTATTTTGATGAGATGCCCAATAATTTCATGTACGAAACTCTCGATTGTGGTAGCTTACAGAGGTAAACAAGGATAAAAAATTTTGATTTGACGGTTCTCAAATATTTATTACGCAATTTGTAGGACAATATGTCTGTTGAATTATATAAGTATTAAATAAGTGAAAATAAAAAAATCAGCTGGTTAGTAATCATTTATGTTGACTTCGTTATCGATACACATTGGAAAGGGGGACTCTTTGATCAAACCATAGATTTTGTAGGACAAATATTTTTTCGAATAATTTAGATAATTATCTTGAGATTGAACAAAAAAAAAACATTCAGTTAGTAATTAATATTTGAGAACCATCAAATCAAAATATTTTATCCTTGTTACCTCTGTAAGCTACCACAATCGAGAGTTTTGTACATGAAATTATTGGGCATCTCATCAAAATAAAGCTACTCACGAAAAATTAGCTTGATAGTAATCACTTGCAAAAATGGGCGATGTATCCCGGACTATGATTTCAAATTCCCGAGAAAGAATCACAATAGAAAGTTTATTCAATTCAAATTAACCGTTACGACATTCCACATTTGAATTTCAAATCGTTCTCTCGATTCAAACGACAGAAAAAAACAAATCGCAAATCTATGAGAAACAACTGACGCTTTAAACTTTAACTGCAACATTTTAGACGGACAATATAACATTTTCCAAGGATCACATACATCATACGGTAAGTAAGAGTAAATAATAACATGAGAAAATGTTAATTCCCAAGGGTGCAGTGCGGTTGCATGGCTGTAGGATATTTAGTGAGCGACCTCGTTGCAATTTCGTCCTCGACATAATGTTATAGCGCATAAATAAATACTGCGGTATTATATTAATGTGAATATGACTCACGATATATATAGGATTAAAATTTTATTTGTAATATAATAATCTTTATTTTTTGAACGTTTGAGGGCCGATTTTTCAATCCTTGGTTAAAACTTATTCGTCGAATAATGTATAAAACTACCATTTTAAAAACGTATTCTAATTGCCCGTATTTGACAGTTTACGTGACATTTTAATATTATCGTGTAATACGTTTTATTGGACGGATAAGTTTTAACCAAGCATTGAAAAATCGGCCCTAAGTCTTATTAATTCAGATTAAGTAAATAACGGTTTCACTTGTATAATACCAATCTGGTAGCCTTCCAAAAGATAAAAACCATAAATTAACAGAAAACATTTATGGTAATGTGTCTAAAATTATATAATAACAGACAAACAAAACATTGTGTCACTAATGTAATACAATTTCATATCGAAAGTAAAACGTTATGACGTCACTGCGTTTATTTACATAAAAACATTTTATGACCACTAAAAGTTAACAAAAAGTAGTTTAGTTAGTCTCATAAAAATTTATAACGCGAAATATAAACATTTAACGTTTCGTATTAATGTGTTAGTATAATCGATTTATTATTTCTGTAATGTGAATGCATCTATTAATGACCATTATTGAAACACTAGCTGTGCCCCGCAGTTTTACCCGCATTGCTCATTGTCTTTAGCCTTCTTCGATAAATGGGCTATCTACATAATAGATAACACCGAAAGAATTTTTCAAATTAGACCAGTAGTTCCTGAGATTAGCGCATCCAAACAAACAAACTCTTCAGATTTTTAATATTAACATAAAAAGTATACCTATAGATATCTCTTTCTATCTTATAAGTGATCTGTTAAAATAGCAAATTGTAATAAAAGATGTTAACGATACTTTTGAAACTTCAAACCTATGCTTCAAACTAAACAAATTTATCGCGGATATATTAACATTCTTTAACATTGTTATGGAAAGAAACAAGATACGAGTAACATCTGCTACAATAGCACCGTATTTCTCCGCGCACTTGAGATAATTGGTACATGTAAATCTACAACGTACAGAACGTGCACAGCTGTAAACAGAGTTTAACATTTTGGCAAGCAAATTCCCTGAGACAATTAATTACACAGGCTTTAGAACTGATTAAATAATATAATAAAAGTTCCAGGCCAGACATTTTCTGGTATGTAATAAATCACCTTACACCCACTGCAAAAGCCTAGAGGAATATAGAAAATCAATTCCACGTACTCAGGTTTCAATTTGCTCTTTTTACATTCACATTTTATCCATCAAAAACGAATGTCGACATCTGAAACTGAGCACTTCGGATTCAAATCCCCGCCTCCAGTTGAGCAAACTGTGCAATTCATACTTTTAATTGGACGAACTTCCCACTTCACCCTTCACATGAAACTTGCTCCCACTTCTGAAACTTTTGAAATCAAACTTTTGACATAACAGCCTCAGTTCGCTCCAACAATAAGGTTTTGCGGAAACTGATATACATACACACTGGAGCTGAACAACGCTTACGCCCAAACTCGGGAATGTTCGCTTTAGAAACATATTCATTAGAGAAAACTACTATGAATTTTAGTACAATGCATAACCTACAATTTATGAACTGTATGCGTTATCGTCTATCACACAAATTTGCAATCGACTCCACTATTAAGTTACTACTACTTCTATTCCTCGACACATTGCCAACAGTAATCATAAGCCCTACATTTTCATTACGATAAGTAAACAATAATGAAAGCAATATCTCACACAGATCTGAAAATAATGTCCTTACATAAAGAGCTCTTATTACTTCAGCATCCTTCATACATCATGCGTATCATCACGAATATATCCCATACATTAGAGAAGCCATTAGCGCTTGTGCGTTATAAATGATTTAATGGAAAAACAATTTGGACCCTTCATCGACATTTCGAGATAACCCTGAACGTAGGCTTGAGAGTTGAGTGATGTTATGTAAATTGACAGCTATCTGACATGGGATAATTCCAAGATATTTAATTCTCTTTTTATTTATGCTGAATGCCAAATTTGCATCGTTAGGGCGCTTGTGCACTACAAGGAATTTTACTGTCCGGCATTCCGATTTTTTACGGTCCGGTATGGCACGCCATTAATCTAAATGCTAGCTTGTCCACTATACGTAATTTTACTGTCCGACATTTCACTTTTCCCTATTCCGGATGGTTTTTTGTGTCTACGAGTCGCTGTACATATAATTGTTTTCGAATGCCCACTAGCTTGGATTTTACTCTTTTTACAGCATATGCCAATTGAAAGCAAGCTCTTGTTTTACTTCCTTTTAGCTGGCAATGTGATTTGAAAAGTCGGTATTGTTATTTTTATATACATTGACCAAGCATTGACCTATAATTATTATCTAAGTAAGTGTTGGTAAGTTAAAGTTCAAGTGGGAATAGATTTAGCTCCTCGTCACCGATTAAAATAAATAAGTGAAACACGCATTTTAAATCTCTTACGGAACTTTACTTTTTATTATAACGAAGTAATATAATATTTCACCTTCTATATTTTTACTCGTTTCTTGTAAAATGCGAAAACAATCATTTATGATAGCATTATACCGCCATACTTCCTTGAACTGTACCGCACTGATCCGAGTAAAGACGGACAGGTGCACAAGCAATTCATCGGTTTTTTCATGCCACACCGGACCGTAAAAAATCGGAATGCCGGACAGTAAAATTCCTTGTAGTGCACAAGCGCCCTAAGGCGTCGGGCACGTCTGGCGGCTTTGACAGGGAAACCATGATATTACTAAAGATGAAACTAAAATTTCACTTAGGTATAATATATTTACATATATTTCATTCCATAATTTAACAAGAATCTACTTCTTCCATAAAATATCAAATTCCTCATAGACCAACAATGAAGCTATTTGCAAATCAATCAACACATTTTACGACTTCAATAAAAACTAAGGAAAAAGCACTTTAGTTCGATCGGATCTCCTCTAAGCAATTTCAATTGGAAGGATGCCAAAAGATAATAAATAATATTCATGTAAAAATGTGAACGGAACGAGCGGTCTTCAATAAATCATATCTCGTTATTTTCGAAGTGATTCTCTATCACTTGTATCCATCTATCAGTTTTTTTTTTTGAGTTTACCTCACATGTGTTGCCGTGCTCAACAATTAGGTCATAACATATTGCTTGTGATATTTCTATTTGGTAATATATTTTATTCTTTCTCGTATTATTTATCATAAAAGAAAATATAGGTATGTACTTATATAATCGAGCCTCATGTTTCAAGTCGCTTTTCCAGTAAGCATATTCTATAAAGTGTGTTTTAACTGAAAAATAAGGTACAGAGCAGGTTAGGGAATAAGAACTCGTATCCACAATGAAGAATGTTACTAGGTATGCCAAATCCCTTGAAATTGTGTTTCAGTAAAGCCTGTATGTATACAATTACACTAGTTTTTGTCGTAGTCAAAAATACCAAGTAGTTTTGATTTTATACGCATTCAAAGTTTCGAAAAATATCGAGTCCCGCTAATAGTCACGTGACCGCTTGTGACGTCACGTCACAACGCTTAGTATCAAGTCGGCAGCGCTGTAGTAGTAGCTTGCGCAGTATTTTGATGGGTTTTCGTCCGCGATAGTCCAATAATAGTAATTATTATTCGTTTAATAAAATAACAGTCATGCCAAAGTTTCATCTTTATTTAATAGTTTCTCAAAATATTCTATACGATTGCGTTTTTTCACTGCTGATCTCTGAGGTTTATCTTCATTTTCCTCTTGACATTTGAATTTGTGTGGAACTATACCCTGTTTTTGTTTAATTCTTCCCCCGACCAACTTATATTTTAGTATAGTTCTCCATATCATTCTCAACTTAAAACAAGAAAAAATCTTACTAGCCATCTACCTATACTTAGCCCATACGAGCAGAGCAGAAGCACAGTCTAGTATAGATTAAAACTTGTATAGAAAACAAAGGATAACGCAAAACAGCTGCAATCTTCTCAAAATATTATAATATGTGGTACTATGTAAGAACACGGAAAATTCTGAAATTATAAATTAAACACTTGACCGTAATTTGAAGCTTACTTATTGAGAAGGTACCTAGCTTTTTCCGCCTATTTTCCCTCTCTTTCTCGTTGTATATATGCTATCTCTCTCGCACACGGCACACCTCCCACCAGGTGGCGCGGCCGGCGCACGATAATGTGCAGGCGCTTGATCTTCTTCATTGGCGTCTAGCTTCCGCCGCGAGAAGGTTGTCTACAAGACTACAACCTTGGTGCTATTAAGTATTAAGTATTGCTTAAAGCAAGTGCTAAAAGTGTTAAAAAGTGTATCCCGTCGGATCGGTACAGTGAGTTATTTTTACATCTATTCTAATAATATTTTACTTAAAAATGAGTAAAAATCTTTAAAGTCAACGGTATAATCGTTGGACTTTATTTAAAATGCTGAGGTTTTTAATGAATCCTTCAGCAATAGTTTATTTTTCAATATGCTTAAATACTTAATAGCATGAATAAAGATATTTAAAATTAACGATACAACCGTTACATTTTACTTGAAATAGTAACTTTTCTTTTGAAATATTTCATTATGCAATATGTACTAATTAATATTTGAATTTTTAATACTGTGAGTAAAGCTATTTTAACGGTGTTACCGTTCGGCTTTACTCGAATCGTTAATATTACTTTTGTGATTATTTGATATGATATATCAAATACCCTCTCTTGTATATAGATATTTTTAATATTTTATTTCATTTTTAATAATGTGTTTTTATTACAAGGGTACAAGTGAATTTTTCGTGGAAAAATTACAATTAATACTTAGTATGGATATGAGCCAACTCAAAGCTTTACAGGCATACAATCCATTGCTACGACTTTATTACATTGTCGTTATCGCTAGGAACGGTTCGGAATTCCTATCATAGTTTATTACTAAAAATTATCGAACGAGATGAGTCAGCTCCAAGAAGTCACGACATGTCAGAACACGTTGTGATATTATTTTATAAATCGTACGGGAGTTACCGCTCAACTGAATAATGATGGAATTCGCTCATGTATAGTAGATACGTACCATGAATGTTCCACACATTCAAAACTATCCGTAGTCTATACGTGTCCTTTTATGAGTATTATTCTGATCCGTTTTTATGTGAAAATAGACATATTACACACGGCTAATTTGATTGAAAATTACGTTTCCTATGTTCAAATGATGCAACTTTTTTGTTAAAACGAGTAAGTACCAAAAATTTTACAATTAAATTCTTTGGTTTACTGAACTTGTGCTGAAAGGGTTATCGTATAATAATTATCGAGATATCTTAATATAATTAATTAGATTTAGATACACTTATTTCAAAGGATTTACAATTCACTTCTAACGTTTTAGAATAATATTATAAACTTGTACACCTTGACAAAAAGTAAAAAATTGCGGGTGAGTGGAGATTATTTTGTGCAATTAAATATTATAACGTCCTACGACGGTATGGTTGCGTTCGTAAGGAATGTTAACGGATATAAAGCAACTAAATGTTACATCGATTGCATGAACAAAAATAAATATGAATCGAAGTTCATTTAAAAATTTAGTGAATTGATTTGAATTATGAATTTATTAAATGTCGCTAACATTGGAAAATAAGTTAAAGGACCTTGTTAATTGCTATATTATTTAAATGATTATTTACTGCTATTTTTATATTAGCACTAAGGTGTATTCTTGCTCGAAGCAGAATACATAAATGTGGCCACTACTCCTCGCAGGGGTTAGCCAGGTCAAATTCACCCTCGCAGGGTGTCTCTTAAGCATTTTTTGGCAGGCCCTACTTATTTCTAGTTACAAACATCCCTCGCGCAGCTGTCGCTCGCAGGGAAATGGTGCAAATATATATCGGCCCTCGCGGGGCTTTGATTACAATCGTCCCTCACGGAAAAGATGGTGCGAATATATATCAGCCCTCGCGGGGCTTTGATTACAACCGTCCCTCATGGAGAAATGGTGCAAATATATATCAGCCCTCGCGGGGCTTTGATTACAACAGTACCTCACGGAGACATGGTGCAAATATATATCAGCCTTCGCGGGGCTTTGATAACAACCGTCCCCACGGGGAAATGGTGCAAATATATATCAGCCCTCGCGGGGCTTTAATGGCGATTGGTGCAAATATACAAAGGATTGATCATTAAAATGATCATAGATATTTGCTTTTGTCAACGAGGACCCACGAAAGAAGTTTTGGATATGACCGTATCGGATCTTCACTCTTCTAAGGTAGGTAGAAAAAGGTTTTGAAATCTACTTCACAGTGGGCAGTATAGTAAATGACCTAATAAAATACAATAAAGGTTAGATACGTCAAATAATGGGCGCATGAAATTGATACTTCGTATCCTAAAAGTTTACGCTTCAGGAATCAGGAAACCACCATTGGTTTACCAATTATGGAAATTGGAATTGAACAAATTGTATTTACCAATGCAAAGCCTAATCACAACAAAGGAAGGCGAGTCGGATCAAATATCATCTCGCAGATGATTTGTGGCGGTGGTTTCGAGGATTGTCACCAAGCCTTGTGTCAACGGTATGTTTGGTATCGTAATTAAATGGCACTAGCCGACCAATTTTCATATACAAACATCGGAAGAGATTTTTTAATCGCAAAGCGATTGAATGTAACAAATGACGATTGATTACGTATAGTTGACCTCTCATAGGCCTATTTTAGTTGCCCGGTCTTGTAGGCAATTTATTTGACTCGTTTTTCAACCCATTTGACCTCATTATTGCACCCATGAGATTTTTCTTCGGGGCTCAAACAATAAATCGCTGAGGGATTAGGATAATCGTTTGTTAGACAAGTTTTTTGTCATCCCACCAGGATTATTATATTGTATAATAAAGTTATATACAACTATTAACGTAAAACGTTCAAGTACTCAACGAATGCTGAGAATACTGACTGTTGAGTTACATAGGATAGAGGATAAATAACGGAAAGTCAATCTTTCCAAACAAAAGCCTCTTATTATTAGATATTACTTGGAACCCCTACCCTTAACGAGAAAGCTCTGCCAAATGACTTCTCATTTCTTTGCTTTGAGGGGGGGGGGGCAATAAATGAAATGTACAGGCTATACGGCTTTTAAAATATAAGTCTGGTAATCGAACTAAACTTTGCTGGTTTAGTTCTTGCTATATCGCTATCCGTGCCTGCTTCTCGTGTTTACGGGTGAATTAAGTTTATCAATAGTCATAAATGCAATGCTATTCAGAGGATATACTGCATTTAAAACATGACAAAGTCTGGTAAGCGAACTAAACTTTGCTAGTTTAGTTCTTGCTATATCGCTGTCCGTGGCTGCCTCGCGTGTTTACGGATGAATAAAGTAATGTCCTGTCTTCGCATCCACAGCTAACTGTCCTATACCGTCATAATCTTAACACAGATTCATTCGACATAGCTCCCCACGAGCTCAGTTCTTCATTTTTGCACTCGCACAACTGTGGACAACACAAGAGCAATGCCTCCATTGGTAGCAGTCACAATCAAGGGATAACTAACCTTAGGCTAGCCATATTACGGATGTTGGAACAACCGACTATATTCAGGGCAATTTTCTTTGTTCAGTGTAACGTTTAGACTGTCGTAGCATTCCTACGGAACAAAGATGGGATCAGATCTGCATCCTTAATGCAGTTAATCGAAAGGAGATACTTTCAGACGACGATAGTATTCAAAACCCACCATATTCATTAACATAATAATGCATAGTTAAGCTTATAATCTCTCTTGCCATTATGTCAGTTAGAGACCTGAACGACGCGATAGAGTACCGCTATTTCAGTAGTAGTAACACCTAGAAGGGTGAAGGTATTCTGGAAAGCGGAACTGAAGGCCCGGTCAGCAGCATCAGCCACCTAATAGACAGTGTTCAGTGCTGCACCACTATAATCTGCAAAATGACTCTGACGGTATGAAAATGTGGAGTACATTTTCAAAATATCAAATGATATAGTTGGAATAAAAATCCTATTTGCCTCCGTCTATCCAAAAGACATACGGAGTAGCTAGTAGTAGTTGGTTGAATTAGAATAAAGTAACTATAGTTAAAATCCTTTGTTACTGACTGGATAAATTTGGCTCTTTTCCTATCTGACGTTCATATAGCTGTTGACTGCCTAGTGTTGTGCACAAACACTATTATTATAAACTAGCGGTCCGCCCCGGCTTCGCTCGTGGTACTTACGTTTTCTCTACATAAAAACCATCCTCGTACTTCAAGGAATATAAAAAGAATTATCGAAATCGGTTCAGCCGTTCTCGAGTTATGCGCTTACCAACACATTTTGCGATTCATTTTTATATAAGTATAAGAATAAGAAGATAAGTCACGTTATGTAGTCCCGAGGCTTTCGGTATATAAGTTCTGATGTAAATCATAATTATATCTTAAAACCGAATTGATTAAAAGTAACGTACTTGGCTGTAGTAATTGCAGTTTTGGGACACAGATAAGCTCCTTATCATTTTAGTCTCTTAAGTTCAGTATATTTGTTTCCAGTACAGAGTTTATGACCTATCAGTTTTAAATAAATAATTCATGCATTGTACTGAAAGTACTAGCCATGTTTAGATTATGATTGGTGGCGTTGGCTCTAAACATTAATAGATACCGCACGGTTTGGTTGGATGTTAAAAATCTGTATTATAATTAAAACCGTTTACCTGTTTTGATATTTTATTGCCTTATTCAAGGGGTGACCTTTTAAATTTATTTCTGACCCCAAAAGTAAGGACCAAGTTCTCTTCTTGTCCGCTTGTAGCAGGTTGGGTTAAAACTGTGTGAGTTGAGACAGGTGGTAATTCTATGTTAAGATGATTCAATTGTGCTTCTACAGAGTTCTAATTGAATAAATAAAGGTTTGAGTTTGAGGTATTTTTGCCTCGTCGGGATCAGCTGTTGCTTCATTTTGTAAGTAACATCTAAATGCGTAATTGAAAGTCGTTACTGGCGCTTTCGCAGATTTACGCTAAAGATAGTGAAAATTGTAGTAACTTTAACTTTTCAAGCCCAAAAGGTTAACTAAGGTACGCTTGAACCAATCTCATAAGTTCTAATACTTTTAATCATTATGATTAACTTTTTGGTTCTTATTTGATTAACTTTTCATCTGGGATTGTTAATATAAATAATATAAAAATTTGTGTGATTTATTGGTATACTATCTGCACACCTTACTCTTTCAAATAAAGAAATAAGTAATTACTTATGTACCTATTCAAATTCACATTGGCGTCCATATATTGTACACCAGGTGGGTAACAAACAGGTCTCAATAAGTAAGCTTCAAATTACGGTCAAGTGTTTAATAGCTGTGTTTTACCTGAAAATAAAACACATATTAAATACTTACCTATATTTGAAGCTTACACTTAACGTCCACCTGTTGAGGATTTCGACTCAATGAAGAAGATCAAGCGCCTGCACATTATCGTGCGCCGGCCGCGCCACCTGGTGGGAGGTGTGCCGTGTGCGAGAGAGATAGCATATATACAACGAGAAAGAGAGGGAAAATAGGCGGAAAAAGCTAGGTACCTTCTCAATAAGTAAGCTTCAAATATAGGTAAGTATTTAATATGTGTTTTATTTTCAGGTAAAACACAGCTATTATTAAATATTGTTTAAAATTTTTGTTTACGTCCTTTGCAACTATAAAAAACAACTTATCCGGCGAATTGGTAGTTGTATTTTTACATTTAGGAACAACACATGATTTTCTGGTATTTGGATTGGACATTTTTAAAAGTATTTAATTATAATTTCGACGGCACGGGCGCGCGATCGCTAGCGGACTGAGTGAGCCATCAGCCAGATTGAGCGTGTTGTGGTGTGACGTCACACCATCACCGGGCGTTTACAACTTGTTTTACTTCATCGGAAACTAATTGACGTATCGAAGTAATTTTTTCACTAGTATTTTTTATTTTTGACAGAGAATATGGAGTGCTAATAATCAAAATTAGTGAACATTCTCCATTATATGTATATAGGACAAATTAGTAACTTAAAAAAATGCTTCAACTCCCTCGCGCAAATAATATTTAACTCCCACTAATTGTATATTCGTAGTGAAAGCACTATACACATCAATTTATTTTTACCAATAACCTACAAGAACCACGCTGCCATTGCCATCAGCAGAAACATGATATCTTATCGATTACTCACAATTCTTAGATAAGAAACAATAGCGTCGCAAACGATGAAAATCAACGGTTCAAGCACAAGCGCTTTGATAAAATTGCAATCTATGCCATTGTATATTTCTTTGAAACGTCCGCTTATCGTATGTAGATTCGCATTGGAAATTCAATTCCTCTTATAGCTCCCTATTGATCTGAATATATCATTCACGTACACGTTTTGCTAACAATAATCTCTTTTGACGAGAACCGTTTGAACTGTATTTAAACATGTTTTTAATATGCATACGCTGGATTATAGTGATATCATATTTTGAATAGAATACAGATTATTCAATTTTTATCGTTGGAGATTAATGTTTTAGTATCTTTTTTGTATAACAAAATATATCGTTACTTTTATAAATCGTATGCACTTAAGTGTTCCACTTTGATAGCACATAAAGGATTATGATAATTGGTCCATTTATTTTCGAGAATATTATATGATTGAATTACTAGGTTTCTTTTTAGACATTAATCCAACTATGTTTTTGAGAAAATTGTGCTATCATATAATTTAAACTTATAATAGTTACACTGTTGCTTTAATACAGTTCTAATCAATACCTTTTTAATGTAGACAACATTCCTTCCAACCAACTCTCCTTCAAACAATTAATACAGAACTTGATAAGTAAACAGTGATTACGATAAGACCGTATCCTACGCTCTCATCAAGCACAAAGAGGACAAAGTACAAGCACCGAAAGCACTTAAAGATATCAATTGATCAACGCCTCGTTCCCACGAGTGCGATGTGATAAGGGACCATCGACGCGCCTCCTTGCTTTATACTTCATACATCTTAGTACTTGCACTTAAATATTATTTTATTATTTTAATAGCCTTACGATACAAAAAAGGTATTCCAGTTGAAAAATTGTTTCATATTCACAAAAATTCACATTTTAGGACGCGACACAAATCACCCTTTCGCATTCACAAAATTGGGTCAAAACAATAAAGCATCCATTTCACTGTAGCATTGTAAAAAAGCGATCGCGCAATCGTATCAGAGCAGTCATCGAGGCACAATGCAATCGAAGATAAGCACATTGTGACATGGTTTCCGAAACTGGGGTAATGCTGTCGTATCGGGGTTATGAAACGAGCTGATGACAGTGATCATCCACTTGACGGTATACCAGAAACTCATCAACGAGTTATATGAATCCTCAATAATATAAAGTGTCTTTGATTGTCGATGTTTGTTGTTAGGTCGATTTTATGGCAGGATTTTTGCGTCTGGACATAAATAGGAGGGTAGGTAGGCTTTTAACATCGGTTTGCGGTGAATCAACAACATCTCATTCCTATGGGAATTGAATTTGACCACGCAGGCAAAACAGCTACCGGAAAGCTATACATTATACAAAGAAGATAAGTAGGTGATGCTGTTGAAATTGGGCACAGTGATCATCCACTTAACGTTACAACAGATATACAAAAGAGGCTCTTTAAGGAAATACATTACACAATGGAGTAGGTGATGCCGTGACAATTGACTTGGCTTGAGTTGTGAAAGACACTGTTTTAGAAAAATGATAAGTTACGGTCTAAATATTTTATATAGTAGTGTAGAAACTTTAATATGTTCAGAGTGGTCCTACATAGAAATAAATCTTATAGAAGTGGGCTAAAAACTTTGAATGAGTAAGACTTCTTTTAAATGAATTCCTTGTCAGCTTTACGAAGGAGTAAAAATTATGAGGATTTTTATGAATACTTCTTTTAAAAACTTCTTACCAAAGACGATTTCTTTGGATTAATTTAAAACTGAGTTGAAACGAGGATAAACGTTTAAAAGACTGTCAATTATTAATACATACCAAGTTTTTGCCCATTGAAAATGGACTGCCTTTACATCTTTTATATTAGTATCATAAGACTGAGCTAATAAATTAATAGGACTCATTTATTCCGTAGAAGATTACGTCTATTGAATTAGACACATAATTATTTGAACACCTCAAAAGCTCCGGTCAAAAAATTAATTTACCAAATCAACCATCCTAATCTACATATTATACTACTACTCTCTACTTAACTAGTAACATACTTCTATTACATCTTAAATCGGTACAGAGTAAGAAATAAACAAAGGCACAAAACGCGAGCAGCCGGCGCCTGGTGATTAAGGTGATGAATTAATTTTTCTAACATTTACGGCCCTTTTCAAACCTTCGTAATTTTTATATTATTAAAGTTGTCGTGATGAAAATTCTTGACAAGAAAGTTCAATAGTAACACAATACGTCTACCGTTTTAGAAACATGATTCCATGATATTTTCTCGATAGAAAAAAAATACAAAGTTCTCATTGTTATTTTTTTATAATCTCTGGCATCTTCAAAATAACAAACGTAAAGTTACGACTTTTTGGATATTAACTATAAAATATACAACCTATACGTCTACCGATTTAGAATTTTGAAATATGCGATGGTTTTGAAATAAACAAGAAATACTTGAAATTAGCGCGCGACCAGCCAATATAGCGAGAGCCGCCCTGTACCTTCCTACCCCGATCGCTGCACGAGTCATTCCCGCTACGGCCGTCACACGGGGAACTTGTGTCGCTCGCGCAATCGTAAAAAAGGGTGACAACACGATAAGACATAATGAGACAAATGGGGACAATAAAGAAAATAAGAAGAAGAAACATAAAGGTTGGAGAAAAAAGAATGCTTACAATTGGAACAAATTAATGAAGAAGTTGGTTTTATTTTAAATTTGATGATAATTGTATTATAGACGATGTTTGATATGTACCCCTGTTTTAAGTACATAACGAATGTGTAAGATTTTTTTCATTTATAGCATAGATAATCTTTTCAGAAATCCGGAATCCAGAAGGAAAATAAACCCACTGATTGTTCACAATGTGAACCCACTCCTTCGTAAGTACCTTTATTCAGTCAAAAATGTATGTTATCAACGTTCTACTGGTTTTATCGCATGATTCCATTTTTAGCAAAAAGCAACAAAGTGCAAAGAAATAAAAAATCATGGTGAACTTAGTGGAAGTATGGCGGACGTGATATGGAACAGGAGCTCATTGGAGTAGTATTATATTTAAAAAAAATACGAAAAAATTTCAAGAATTACATTTCTTAGTAGGTGGTAGATAAGTATGTTGTATAAAGAAT
The DNA here is from genome assembly GCF_061535395.1 of Colias eurytheme. Classification (NCBI taxonomy): domain Eukaryota; kingdom Metazoa; phylum Arthropoda; class Insecta; order Lepidoptera; family Pieridae; genus Colias; species Colias eurytheme. The sequence continues at coordinate 2,105,163 of NC_142997.1, read as the reverse complement.
TTGATGTTGATATTTATTTCATTTATACTTACTACACCTGTGCGGGAAATTGCTTAGTACTAAAACAGGTTTATATTCATATTTACATGGTAATGTGAGTTTTAATTTCGAAAAATTTTGTGTAAGTATATTAAATTGAGTTCCTGGGTGATCTGGAAACACAATTGGGCCCGGAAGATGGCGCTGCAGTCACTCCTCCTAATCACATGAACCGATTTGGATGAATATTTGTGTGCACATTTCATTGTTGTGGGATGATTGGTTGATTCGTTTTCACATTAGCTAATATTATGTATTTTTGTTGTAAACTTAATTTAATGTTTATAATACATTATTATTGGTATAAATAAGCCAGTGTTCGTCTCACATTGCTGTACCTGCCTACCTACCCTACCAGGGCCTAACTTTGTTCTGGCTATTTTATTTTGATTATTTGTAATGAATAATTACAATTATAATAGAGTGCAAAAAATAAATACATGCGTCAATATATTTTGTGTTTTTTTTTAAACAATTTTTCTATTTAAAAAAATATCATTCCGACCGCGGCTTTGCCCGCTTGGAATTAGGTTATATCGTGAATCCTGTTTTATCTCACAGAAGTGTTCAGTTCGGATAAAAAGTATCCTATGTGTAAATCCAGGTTATTAGCTATATTTTATCAAAATTGGTAATGTAGTCTTGACGTGATTAAGTAACAACTAACAAAAAAATATACAAATTAACATCCAAAGTTTCGCATCAGTTTTACTGTATTAGTGATATCTTCCACTCTTGACTTTGACTGAGAAGAATTAGGGTTTATAACTTCTTTCAGAAATAGTACCTTTCATTTCTGGGCATGATGTAATATTATCTACGTCAGCATCAAATTCTATCTAAATCAATTCAGTAGTCCGCGTTATTGATTACCATTTCATTTTTTCAGAGTAACAATATTTTTTGTTATTTTAAAGATTATTTATAACCTGTATTATTTTGTAATAAAGTAAACATTACGAAATAATAATAATTATTAATAATGTCTAAGTAGTTGTTGGAAAGAAGATTATTTGTTTATAAGCAAGAAAATAAAACCAATAAATCAACAATTGAATAAATGTATAACAATATTATAACTGTATGACGACTCCATACATGTTTGTCCCGAGTCGGCCAGCGGCAGCGCGGCGAGTTTGCAAGAATGACTTCGCGCACACCCGCGTTCGCGATAGCGAGCTATTAGACTCCGCCCGCCAAGCAGTGGATTTTTTTTTGTGTATCGTCTTAACGCATAGTTGCAGCGTGATGCATGACGCTATGAATCACTCGTCGCACAATTGTATCGCAGAAGCTTCATTTCGACCGTATGTAGGGTAAAGACAAGTGACCGAGTCAACTTATAATTCACGAAATAATTTAGAAAATTAGTATTTTCATATTTACTATATTTTCAACCCTATTCGATTGGACATTTAGTTAAGCATTTGTGAGTTTTAAAAGAGAAAGCATAACTAAAGTAGCTTTATTTCGAAATATGTAGTTATATAATTTAAATATCGTAAAAGCCATTACAACTTTTTCAAGAGGGTCTATCGGATTCAAACCTACTATAAAACTTTTATTCGAAATATATCATTTGAAAGTCATAAGAGGTCTTTCGTGCCAATCGATGGCATCAATTCCAAATCAAAAATAACATTTTCATCCTTCTCGAAGTCCAAATGTTAAAGAACTCCAGTCCGAAAATAACAAACAAACAACCAACAAATACAAAATCACACATAAATTCAACATATAATTCAAACAAGATAATAATAATAAACCAATAAATCTCACAGGCGTGCATCAATCAACGAACAGACAAGTGACGTCGCGTGCGAGTGTAGTCATTAACGCGTCAATCACAAGCACACATGTCTCTGTATTTAAATGCACATTCATTTGATAAAATGTTTGTTTAATAACTCTTTTAATCTCAGCATAAATATGTACGATAAAACTTAAATTTGTAGAGCTAAAACTACTTCGATTAGCTAGTGGTGGAATACTGCTTTTTACTCATAACGCCCATTCATGATCTACTATTAAACTATTGTTTCGCCTCTGTTTAGATATTCAAAGGCATTACGGACAGACACACGTTATGATTACACGTATTAAAAGATCGATGAAACCTTATCGTTATAGGAGTAATAACCTCATACCTAAGGTGAGCAACCATTCAAGTGTATAAAAACTCCAGACATGAATGCACTTAAAATTTCATGAGCACAAATTCAATCTATATTTTCAATTAATGCAACGAAACCTCAAAAATACACAGATATATAAACACACATACAATTAGTTAACCCAAATACCAAAAAACAATTCCCACTAGATATTCAGAAACTCAAATCAATCAAACGTTCCGCTCAAATTGGCACAACTGTATGTTTCCGAGCCCAAATAACCAACAATCAACATTTCATGCAATGTGTACAAACAGCGATCCAAACTTCAAAGCCGAAACGTCAACATGTGCACAACTCCGATCGGTATCAGAACATTAAATTTCATACCGCATTGTATGCATGAATACCTAATATATTTTAAGAACCGGGAGTTTACCACGTCTTATAATAACAGTATTCCAGTATGAAAGTGATGGCACTAGACGACGCTATATACTAAATATTATACAGCTGTCATTTTTGCACACTGGAAATAATACTGCTTTAAGACAGAAGGGTACGGGGACAGAACATTATATGCATGAATACGTAATATATTATAAGAAGTCGAGACATCGTTGAAAAGCACCTCTTTTTCCGCATATCCACTGAATGAGCTATAAATCACAATGGGCCTTTTGATGTCGCATTTCATTATTAAACATAGGTCTACCTTTTTTCTCTAACACTGCATTCCTACCTTTTTCATTTAATCGATTGAGAGTCAACTTTAATAAAAGCTAATACCTAATCATTAGCGTTTTGTTCTCATCGAATCTCAGCTCAATACAAACTGTCATATACCAATACAGAATTAATACCCCAGAGAGAAGATCCGTTGCTTTCCACGTCCTCCGCAGGAACTATACCACACTGACCCACATTACGTTCAGCTGACCCCTCATTAACCTTGTCATACAAAAATCGTATGCAAATTGCGTCTCATTAGCGGAAACAACGGTTACAATAATTAAGATCGTCCCGATTATTTCCCAGAGCGTTCACCTCAAGTTCAAGGATTTGTCAAAACGGCCTCACAATGTGGCACAAGCGGTAAACGACCGCATTTAACTGTTCGCACATTACTCATTTTTGAAGGAAAAGTCGCACTTATCTCGACGCGTAACATATTTGAGATGACGTCACTGTATTTATGGAATGTGCTACGGTATCAAACGTGTGATCTGGCGCCGCGAGGGGACGCAATTTCGACCAGTTTTTATGGAGATCAAAGCCTCAAATGTTCTATTTTCACATCAAAACAGTGAAACCGTTTCTGATTTAAATAGATAAAATCTTTGAACCTGTTATAGGCTTCATTTTATTGCTATAGTTGTACGTTGACTAACTAAATTTTTGTTTGCAAAATTCTCTCTCCAAAAATGAATAAGCAGAATCATCGAAGAATTTGACAACCCATTATTTTTAACCACTAATCATATTATATCCTATATATTTTTATCAAATATTTACATAATTTAACGTCCGTAACAATTATTTGTACAAATTGCCTACTGTCACCTCCAGCGGTTCACCGACACATAACCCTGGGGTCAATGTTATTAATGAGTGATTTGAAGTTATTTAGGACGTTATAGGTATGTAAGTTCAATTTTTCATTTCCTATATTATTCAATATTTATATTTTCTTAAAAGAAATCTCTTCTTTTTATCATTCGATCGCGTGAATAAGAACAATACCAACATCTATGAAATAAATCATAAACTAAAAATATTTTTCGATACTTAGTAAAACAAGAATGAAGTACGAGGTACACTATCGATAATTTTGTAAACAGACCGCATTCTTCACTAAATTCCAGTAGAGCATCACGTTTCGATTTCAATTTCAATAAAAAAATATAGATCATAGATAAAAATAGCCAAAGAGAATTTCTAAGAAAATTGTCATCTCAAAAACTATTATCTAACATCGTTTCCATGACAAGCTAGACCCGATATAAAACCACTTTCCTGTTCCACTTGCCAAATGTCAACGGTATAATCTGTATCCAATATTGCATAAGAGCTAGCGCGCACGAGCAACTTTGTCTCCGCAACTATTTTGTCTCTCCCATCAATTGTATGGGGAGTTGCGTCGCTACGTGCGCGCACTTTCATACTAGCCCATAGGTGGGAGAGACAAAATAGTTGCGAGACAAAATAGTTGCGGAGACAAAGTTGCTCGTGCGCGCACTGTCTAACTTTACGGTGATAGAGATAGAGATTATATTTTTATAGATTCTTCGAAATATCTGTTGCGCATAATATACAAATCTCAAAGACTCAAAAGATTGTACGTACGCTTATTGTATTTTATTTATTTATGAAACTAAGTCACGAGTGTAAGTGTCTAGTTGATTTTCCATACAGTCAAGAAGTCTCCTGAATTGTAAATTTTATCGAAACACTCTTTAACTAATCAAATCATCAACAAACTGTAATTATAAATTAAAATCAGATTAGTGTCTGATAGTTCCTCAGATCGATCCGTCCGAATTACGATTTTATACAAGTAAATTCTTAAATGACCATAGCCTTTCAATAAAATGAGGCAGGCTTATTTCTAGTTCATTGAACTAAAGAGACGGCGTGAAATCACTGAAGTATCAACAATGTATTAAAACCTTATAGACTAGACCTTGTAAGTCTATATAAAATAGTTATACAGGTTGGAAAATTTAAATGGGACCTAGAAGGAAAGTACTTGAAGGACTGGAGATACCAAATTTAGGTTAACGAAACCATTCCTTTATTGTTCAAAAGAAGTAGGTAGAATTGCATTTAGAGACTTAGAAAATTTACTTACCATGCCTGGGAATCCCGTTGAAAAAATCCATCCTGTATATAATACACTACTAACATAATAACTGCTATATAAGTTTTCACAAGTTAATAACTAGGTTGCAAACAACCCCATACAAGTTAGTCTGTGAACGGGGAAGAAATTTTATAAATACAGTTCACTACTTAGTTTAATATTTTCATACAGCATAGAGAAAACAAGTTTTCATTTATACACACACGCATACTAAGTGTCGATCTATGCCCTGAGCATTTTGCTCCGACTGTCCTGAAAGAGGAATTATGTTTTTCCATTGTATGTATGCCTAAAGGTATGGTTTTCTTTATTTTTTCTTTATTAAAGGTTCCTATTTTAATGCCATTAACCTAATTACCTAATGTATACGCGCTTTTAAAAAGAAAGCAATCGATAATACATCCTTATTACCATCAGACACGTAAATCCTTAAAACCAGACTCAATAAATAGCAGGCAGTAATCCAAATCGTGCAAGCTTTTAGAATGATTGCTACATTCTTGTTATTCGCATTGTGCACCTTACTGCCTTGTAAAAGGGGCTAAATTTATAAATTTCACACACGATTAGGCTAGACGAAATGGTAGAGCAAATATCGGTCAGCGACCCTTGGGAGCGAAAGTGATATCCGTCACTTGTTGCCATGTAACTAGCGGATACGGAAGTAATTGCTAATTAACTAGTCGATTAATGAGCAATATTGACTGTTTGTAGACAATATGTTTTCGGAATCAATCGAAATATTAAAAGAAAACAGAACAGAGCGGAAGGTCGTCGAACTACTTTTGCTTCAATAAATATAATAAAAGCATTAGAACATTTTTTTTATGAACTAATTTATTGTTAATATGTACATTTAGAAAACGCAATTACTGTGCTATTACCCGAAATCGTTCACTGAATCATTAAAATTATGGTGGGCCATTGCGAAACATTTATGAAACGAATGAAAAAATGTACGAGCCGGTTTTGAATATCTGTGACTTTATTACGTAAATTTTTAACTTTTTAATAATCATACCTACAAGAAAGGGTTTATTCACAATTCCTTTAGCACAAATTCGAAAGGGATAGGGATAGTACACGAAAAAAGAATTCAGGAAAAAAAGACAAAATAATAAAACAGCGTCATTCCCGCGGAAACTCTCTACAGAATCGTTTATTTTAAATCTTCCAAGATAGTTAATAACCTGAATCTAGGAGTTAACTTGAACCCATTCCGGGTAACGAGTTGAGTTCTACGAACTTAACTCCTAATTGCTCGCGAGGGACGTTTTTATGGCGTACTAGACTAGCTAAATCTATGATTTAGATTTTAAAGGTAATGCAAAATTTAGTTGAGCGTGAAATTTTCACTCGACCGTAATTTGTGTTTGAAACGTCTTTTAGGATTTTTGCAAAAAAAATTATTTCACGGGTAGGTATTTTTCCTGCTTTTATCTAGGATCAGATATTTTTTAACAGTTTGTACTTTTTCTAAAATAACAAAAAGCGCAATTGATAAAATTAACAAATATTGATTCACTCACTTTTAAAATAATTAATCGATGCATTTCTTGCATTAGCAGTCTTATAACAACGATGTACATACCTGAAAACAAAAGAAATAATTAAGCAAAGTCCATATTATATCTTTACAAACATAAAATCGAAAGTGTGATTGTCATGTACATAACAAATAACAATGTTACAGTATATACATATTTATAATATGCAATTTAAATAGGTAAGTGACCTGAGCACTGCAATAATGTAGTAAACTAATTGCATTTGATAAGTAACCATTTTCTTCGTTGTGGGAATGTTCCGACGATGAAACACCACTTTTACTTGCAACAATGTCTCTGGATGATATATCAAAATAATGTTTTAGTACACTAGAATTAGTAGATGATACTATATTCTCTATTTCCCAAAAGCTATCTTGTGCGTTTGTGTGAGTGAGTTATCTTATATGTAGTCTAATATACTTTATAAATTTTACTTATGCGCAAAGGCATTCATAGCGTGTCAATACACGCATTTTAAATGCATAGGTAACATACACATTTAATTGCGTATGCTCACATTCGTGGGAATTAAAATACCAATAGGTAATTTGATTGATTACAATGTCAGAAAACATTTAATATGTTTTCTATTGACCATCACCCATGACACGATATATTACAGAACACTGTTTATTTTTGCCTCTAGAGCACAGTATTACAATGGAAATACTATGTCGAGAGTCTAGACAAATCGCGTCTCAAACAGTGTTGATATTATCCACTTACACAAGTAAATTAAAAAATCAATCTATATCCTACACGAATGGTCTCGAACCTCCGACCTATACGTTTTAAATCCGAGGTAGCCACTGAGCCAGTAGTTCACAACCAGAGCAATCATTAGCAATAACGCATAGTTCAATGACCCGAGTTGGAATAGATTCGCACGTGTCGTACGATTGTAATGCCCTTTTCCTGTACAGTTTGTGCAAATATAATAGCGTTCAATGTGATGCAGATGTGTGCTGGGATAACTGGGAAGCTTCCGATTCATTTTAATCTCTTTATAGAAGAAAATATGAGGGTACCTACATAAATATGTGAGAGAAGTGTGAGAGTTCCTAATTCTGAAATAATATGTTACCATCGTTGTATAACGCAATTGCAAAAAATGTTTTTTTTTTTTTCAGATTACCTAATAAAAAATATTGTTACCAACCGAATTTATTACAAATGTAGTTTCTTTATACATATTTCCGGCCTTTTTTAATACCCAACAAATGCATTATCAATTAAGTGAATAATCGAATATTATTTTCCTTTATTTGTACAGAAATCGAAGTTAATTTGAACACCATTATTTCCGTGCTTTATAACCAAAACCACACTGAAATAACACCAAATCTCATGAATATTAAGCCCGCGAGAAACGAGAGAATAATTAAAACGTATACACGGGATTATGGCCATTAGCTATGAAATTATAATTTTGCATTAAAAGCATGTTAAATAAACGTTACAAGAGTAAAATACGTATATTCTCATGTGTGTAAAATTTCATTCAGTCATAATAATCATCATTTCAGAAGTATTTCAAAACTCATAAGTCATAAGGTATTATAAAACTATTAGGTACTGATCACACATGATGTTAGTTTGAAGCCAAAAATATACTTTGCAATAATTACCTAATTTTCATTAATAATAAACAGAGTTCAGTCCTTAAAATACCAAATAAGTTGATGAGAAATGACCCCAATTATACAGCTGTATACATAAAACTTTGTAATTGTTATTTTCAATTGAGCAAAACTGATACTTGGCTCGATATAATTAAATAAACACACCACTCTAATCTCTGCGAAACGCGATCTGGCATATGAGCTAAATTAATTAATGGGAACGCCATATGGTGTCCTAATAAACGCTAAACATAACAACAGTGAGACGACTAATTAAATTTGAGAAAATTATAATATAATAATAATTATTATATTGAAGAACTTTAGGCGAACAAGCACTAGAAGCCATCACGTCTGGTAAGATCGAATGTTTACTTTTAAAAATTTCTACGATAACGTTCTATATTTATTTAACTATTTTCTCATTCATCATCACTACGTTAATTTCGTCAATACTGTATTAATTACATAACTACCCAGTTTTATTAAAATATTTAATTCAGTAACAAAAATCTCAACAATATAAAGTCACATATCTACCTAAAATATATGGACAACTAGTAAAGAACTAATAACTTGCAATAATATGACCTCTTTTACCGATATTGGTCGGAGAGCGATGCTATTTACATACCATGCTATCAGTCAACGACACAATGACCTTCCTTATCAGCCACCAACAAAAGTCTACCACACACCGAGCGAACAACACATGTGGCATATTTTATGTGCCAGGCACTATTTTGCTATAAAAACATGTAGATAATATTTATGAATCTGCTCAAAACCATAGTCAATTAGATCTGCAACGTTCTGCTTTTTTAACCACCAATATATTATTTAAGTATTTTGTCATATATAAAGTGTTACTATGTAGTTTACTTTCTTCTATTCTTCATCACATCCTAATACACGTTACCAAGAATTCAACACACCATCCGACCCAAGTTTGCGCAAACCCCACATCAAGCCGCGCAAAGCATACATTATGTCAACGAGTGCACGCTCGTTTAACGCTAAACTGCAACAAGACCTGCGCATTACCTAGAACCTGTTAGCACGGAGCCAACAGATTCTCACGACAAACACCATTAAATTAACGACCATACACACTTGCCATCCTGTATCGAGAGACAGCAACTTGCAGGCGATTATTATTAGGATCCCCGCCCTCCGGAGATACAGGATATGTACGTAATTTAAAAGCGAATTGCTTCGTGTGATGGCAAAACTATGTATGTTTAATAAACTAACTATGTACCCACGTAGGGCCTCAAGTGTAGATACAATTGTACAACCGAGAAGCATTTGAATAACCTCAGTTCTATAAATACGATCGCTCTTATGTATTTGTTGTTGAACTATTTTTTCTTCATGTGAAACGTTATTTAAGGCTATCACGAACTCATTGGTATATGTGGGACATACCCGGAACATAAAGCAAGCCAAATTGTAATATATCATTATTCGAACCCTCACGAAACCCATGTGGCCTTTACCAGCCTGTCCCATAAAACAATACATGTCAGCCGAGCGCATTATACAACGCATTTCAACGTCATACTCGAGGCATTCAAACGTCGCAGCACCGAGCAATTATTAATCCTGCAGTCAAATGAATTTATCGATTTCCCGTTCTACCTATTATGGTTGTATCTACCGCGAGTCATTGACTCCTCGCCGCAGCATCATCTAGGGAGAAAAAACTGCGCATTTATTACGGAGACAACAAAAGGCAGCATCCATTGTCGACAGTGCGAATCACCCGGCTAACGGGCTTTTGTTATTGACCTAATGTACTGTCTGTGTTGTGCCACGATTAATGTAATGTATAAACGTGATGAAAGATGTTTTTGGACGGCTATATTTCCTACGTATGTTGTTTTTGGACGGCTATATTTGATTCTTATAAGAACATTTGATACAAGCAGAAAAGCATATAGGTTCGCAAAAGGTCAATCAACGTAGTATAGGTAAAAGACAGTTTCTACGATTATGTACTACCTATGTAGTTAAAATGTCACAAATACGAATTCACACTAGAATTGTAGCCATCTTCCTACAATGTAAGTTGTAACTATCGTACAAAATTTTCCCGTCTACACGTGTCCAGAAACAGACAAATGCTTATCACGAAACCAAGGATACTTCACTTGTTATAATAAAATCCCAGTAACACAATGAGTTGCAGCACGCCAACTGGCATTCCTTATAAATACACCAGAATCAAGATAAGGTACAGCGACGGACAGCTTTATAAGTTCCTTGGGGTCAAGTGAATAACTATGGTATGAGTAACATAATATTTAAAACAAATTTTCATTCCATTATGTGGTGTGTGAATGTCGGTACATACATACCTAGTCAGATAGAGAGTTAATAACATAAAAAAACTACGTAATCTTTAAAGACATTAGGTATATAGATTAGGTATGTAGAATTTGAAAAACTGTTAAGTCATCTAAATTACGCACTTTGGAGATAAGATACCTATACCGATAACATATCAGTATCTATCACATTCACACATAATCCACACTAAATTTAAACTACCCTAATTTCCCACACCCATCTACACAAACTCGAGAGCCATTTATCGCAAAACCCCACATTAGGTACGGCTGCATATTGTCACTTGTCAGACATCAGGCACATTATCCCGTGGGAGGCGATATACTGACACATCAAACGAGCATACACACACTGATGAACCGTGCAAATCGTTGATTGAACCGTTGATGTACAACATTAGGCTGGACTGCACTTTGCTAACGTTACGAAAGTAAAGTACCTTATAAAGAGAAAATTCTGTACGTAAGGCCATAAATAACTACGGGACTTATAGTCTATAGACTAGCGATGCCAGAGCTGGTCAATTTTGGCTCACTATTGTGCTAGCTACTAGATATTAATCTATGCTATTGTGAATATTTTTATCCTACATCTAGAATAGGATACATCTAGATACCGAGGTTGTGGCGCAAATTTATGAGCGATAAAACTTTTATGATAAATAAATAAATAAAAACTTTAAAAAAAGGTTTGTTTTGTTGATTTTAATCGTAATACATGTGGGGATGGTGTAAATAAAAACGCCAAATTAGCCCAATCAGTTTAATTCCCAGACACCGAACAAAAATACATTTTTAACAATCCTCCATTTCTTTTCGTACCGAGCCACAAAGTCAAGTCATAGATAAACATCAATCTACAGACAACATATCCACAGAGTAAATAATAGAAAAACACAGACTAAAAATAAAGCTAATTATGAAATACATCTTAATATCTTATCCTATTCCCACACGGTCATCCTGCAGAATCATCTGTCCCAGATGAGTCAACAGTCGCTACCCATGGCTTCATCATATCAGCTGAGCTTGAGGTTCTCAGAGGTCCTTCACCCTGACCTATCTTCCTTAAATTATAACGTTCATTTCTCTTCTTCTCAATAACTTCATACGGGCCGAGGTATTTTGGATAAAGTTTATAACCTTGTACAAATTGTGTCCTTTTAATCGCTACTAAATCACCTACTTCGTAATTATTCGACTTCTTCCTCTTTTTATTATAATTTTTAATATTTTCATCGTTATTCAAACATCTTTGCAATTTACTAATATGTTTATACCATTTCGTAGGGTCGTCTGATGATAATTTGCTTAAAACTTCAATAATAATTCTATGTATTCTCTCAACTTGACCATTTCCTCTCGGTTGACCAGTTGTGATCGTATGATGCATAATTCCTTCTTCTTCGCAGTATTCTTTAAACATGTTGGATGTAAACGAAGTGTTGCGGTCGCTTATGATTCGTTGCGGCGAGCCAAACGTCTGTTTTTGAATGTTTAATTTATCTATTACTTCATTGGTGGATAGCGTCTTTGTCGGATAAATCCATGTAAACTTTGTGAATCCATCTACAACGGTAAGAATGTATTTATAATTTTTATTGGTGGATGTCAACGGTCCTAGATGATCAATATGGTAAGTAGACAATGGTAAATCACCTTTATCTATTACATGTAGAAATCCCTCCTTCTTTCCTCTTTTATTTGCATTAAGTATACATTCCACGCAATTATCAATGTTTGTTTTAATCTTTTCCTTTAAATTCTCTATATAATAATTTCTATTTATTAACTCCTCAGTTTTAACACAACCAAAATGTCCGTTTTCATGATGTTTTCTTATAATTTCATTTTGCATTTTCTTAGGTACAACCATTAATTTATTTCCATCCTTAATCTTCCATAACATTCCATTCTCTAAAACATAATCATCATAAGATTCCTTTTCTAATACTTTCTTTATTAGTTTTATTTGCAGATCATCATCTTGAGCTCTTCGCAAACGTGCTGCGGTATCAGTAAGTACAATTATATTCTTTATAGGCTGTCGGCTGAGAGCATCTGCATGTTTCATCCTTGCTGCAGGCCGATGTTCAATCGTGTAGTCATATTCTTCAAGTAAGAGTGCCCAGCGAGCTACTCTAGGAGGTAAGTCCTTTTTCTGCAATGTCATAGTCAAGGCGGAGCAGTCTGTAACAATTTTAAATTTAATACCTAGTAAGTATACTCTGAACTTTTTAACAGCTTCAACAATAGCTAATATTTCTAAATAATAACTGTGATACTTTTTTTCAGTAGCGGATGTCTTCTTGCTCATGTAGTAAACGGGATGCATCTTATTATCTGTTAAACTCCTTTGCAATAATACAGCACCATATCCTTCAGCACTTGCATCTGTGTGTAGTTCTGTTTCTAAATTCGGATCATAAATCTTCAAGACTGGAGATTGACATAAAATTAACTTTAATTTCTGAAATGCTTTTTCACAGTCTAAGTTAAAATTAAAAACAGTACCTTTCTTTAGTAGATCGGTCAGAGGTTTTGCTATTAATGAATAATCCTTTATAAATTTTCTAAAATAACCTGTTAGTCCGAGGAAACTTTGAAGTGACTTCATATTGTTAGGAGTCTGAAAACGTTCTACAGCGGCAATTTTCTCCACTGAAGGTTTAATTTCACCTTCTGAAACAATATAACCCAAGTAATTAATACTTTTTTGCATAAAATAACATTTATCCCAGTTAAATAATAAACCATACTCTTCAGCTCTGTCAAATACTCTTTGTAAATTAACAAATCCTTCCTCTGCAGATTGAAATGGTAAAATGAGATCGTCAAGATATGATAGAACAATACCATCCATAATAAGATCCTGAAAAATGTCATTAATAAATCTCTGAAAAACAGAAGGAGCAGTGCATAAGCCAAAAGGCATCTTAATAAATTCATATTGACCTCGTGGTGTTACAAATGATGTATACTTCTGACTATTAATATGAACATTCACATGTAAAAATCCATTTTTTAAATCAAGCGAGGTAAACATTTTAGCATAAGTTAATCTGTCTAATTGATCTTCAATGAGTGGTAGTGGATATCTTTCTTTAATAATTTTCTTATTCAATTTCCTGTAATCAACGCACAATCTATAGTTTCCATTCTTCTTTTTTGCAAGCACAATTGGACTAGCATAATCAGACTTACTTGTTTTTATTATTCCTTCATCAAGCCATTCTTTAATCTGTTTGTCAACAATGTTAAGCTCCAAAGGTGACAATCGTCGTGGATTCTGATAAACTGGTACATCATCGGTTAATAATATTTTAAGTTTTACATTTGATTCTTTAGTACATCTTTTGGGGTTATATTCTTTTATAATATTCTGTATTTTATTCTTATATTCTTTGTTTTCAATATTTGTGATATCTTCATTTTCATTCTCTAGCATTGTAAGGTGTAATATTCTTGTTGCAGTGATAGTTCCAGCCTTAAAATTGATTTCTACTTCTTTCAGTACAGGATTTCCTAATATAATGTTGACAGGGATAGCGCCATCATCAACAACATAAAATAAAGTTTCAAAATAACAATCATCAATTTCAATTTTTGCTGTGAAAGATCCTTTTGTATAAATTTCCTTTTCAGCTATTCCAGTTAAAGTCTCTGTGGTTCCTGAACTATAAGATAACAATTTTTCACCTTGAATCTTCCTAAAATAAGACATAATTATTAAATTAGCATCGCTTCCGGTATCAATCAGGGCTTCTACATCAATATTGTTTATTTTCAGCATCTTAAAAGGTCTCACATCAATATTATTCTTAGTTGACATAATTTCCAAACTCTTCTTTATACTTTTAGAACATTCAGTTGATTTATGGCCAAACAAGTTGCATTTAAAACATTTAATGCCTTTAGTACAATTAGGCGACTCATGATCTAAATCTCCACAATTGAAACATCTCTTTACTCTTAATGTTTTTTGAATTTTCATGCCAATGGACTTTGATACTGAATTACTTTGAATCTTATTAGGTGAATAATATGATTTTTTCTTAATTTCTGAATAAATGTCTAACTTCTTTCTGAATTCTTTAATGTTACAAGCGCCATATAAAATATTTTTGTTGGACTCACTGTCTTTAATACCGTCGATGACATATTCCATCAGGGCTTCATCTTCAACATTCCCAAGTACTGCAAGTTCCTTCATATGTAAAAAATATTGCTGATGAGTCTCATTCATCTTCATCCGGCGTGTTGAAAGTCTCTTGTGAACAGTTGCACTGTTCAACTTCTTACCAAATTCCTCGCGGAGCTCAGACTTAAGTGTATCCCACGTGGTGGTCCCACTTAGTGAACGTAAAAATAGCTTGGCGGTCCCCGTGAGGAGCCGCTTCGAAAATATGAGTTTTTCTAATTCGCCCCATTGCATTAGAGAGGAAACGTCTTCAAATTCTCTTATGAAAGCCTCGACGCCATAAGCATCATCACCCGAAAATGGCGTCATTGATTTCTCTAAATCAGTAAAGCTAATACGCGGCGATGGTTCACCATAATCATCATCATCCTTTAATAGTCGTTTCGGCGGCATGTTGAATAATGTAAATAATAAGTTTTATATAGTCTTCAAGTCGTAATCGTATAATCATAAGCTTCTTTAAATCTTAGTCTTCTTAGTTCATAGGTAATTCGTAAAGTCTTAATCTGGTTTAATCAGCGGCATCATAATCTTCCATTTATTTTCTTTATTCCACCATCCCGGACGAGCCCCCAAATTATGTGGGGATGGTGTAAATAAAAACGCCAAATTAGCCCAATCAGTTTAATTCCCAGACACCGAACAAAAATACATTTTTAACAATCCTCCATTTCTTTTCGTACCGAGCCACAAAGTCAAGTCATAGATAAACATCAATCTACAGACAACATATCCACAGAGTAAATAATAGAAAAACACAGACTAAAAATAAAGCTAATTATGAAATACATCTTAATATCTTATCCTATTCCCACATACATAATAGTAAAAACTGCAGTAAGTACATAACAACTGCATAGTTTTAATTACAGACATCTCGCGTCTTCACTTATGGACCCTATAAAAGAAACCTATGCTAAAAACACACAGCAAATATTATGACGTCAATCCATTAAGAAACTCGCAAATATAAGAACAATGTAACACGCATAGATGCAAATCATACAGACAGCTAATTAAATATTTAAATTGACACGCATTTGCATACAAATTAATTTCCATTTACTTAAACATGGACCTAAAATTAAAACAATTGTGATAATAATTACTTAACAACATTAATTTGTAAACTGTGCGTATTTAAAATTTAAATTTACCTACTTAAAAGTTTTCAATAAGGTCGATTTTGTTTAAATTTATTATGTCAATTACACGTACACCTGAAACCCCTTTTATGGTGGTGAGACATTTACCTATGAGTGTAATTTTGTTATAGATATGCGGGTATGTGCATATTTTACACACAAAAATATGACGTAACAACTACGTAAAGGCTGTGGTAAAAGGGGCCACTTTCGCATGAAACTTTATTCTATTCTTAACTAAACAAGACATTCTTTGTATAAGACTATTTTACGAAATTCACCGTTTTACAAATTTACAAGTGGGCAGTACGGAACGGCCGGTGAAAGCGTCACTAAGTGAAACGCAGGATGTCACAAAATAGGTTCGTTTCGACGGCGAGTGACTAAAGTTATTTCAACTTCGTATAATATAATTATTTATTAAAATCTACACCGAAACAAATTTTATCTCAATAAATGTACATTATTTTAGATATAAGTCACACAATATAATAAGGATTACGGGGAAAAGATAATCGGGTAAGTCTGAGAATCGGCCAACATCTATTTTTCATATGTACCACGGGCGAAGCCGGGGCGGACCGCTAGTTCAATATAAAATTTGAAAAAGTAGCCCCCCGTACACTTGTTTAATGAACTAAAATGAATAGAAAATTCAAAAAACATTATTCTGCGTTATTAATTATTGACAGCATGATGATAAATAGTTAACCAAAACCAACAATTCATTTTGAATAAAAAAATTCAAACATAAACATTATATTACGACACATAAAAACATAACATTGAATTCGCGAAATCAAATTCCACTTATCAATTAAAGCACGCGTGATAACACTATAGTATCAGCTGATAAGAGATAAAACAAACGGCATTGCATGAATCTATTACATTAACGTAAGTATATAAATAAAACTAAATCGTTCGAGTGCTAATTTTGTCGCACCTCATGTGGCGCCCGGAACACAAATACGTGAGACATGGTGTTTATATCTGTTTGCATTATATTTATTTACCTTTACATATGACGAAAAGTTTCACAAGGTAATACTTCATATAAGTTTTGTGTACAAAGCGAGCTACCGTGCTGGTTCTTTCCCCGTTCCCGATAGTATTAAAAGCGAATGAACATTTGTAGAGTACATTTATTGTACTTACTCACTTATTAGTTTTAAAGAGATAAAATGTGTATTGACGACTGGAATAAAGGAATTGATTAGGAAGAGTATTTCTTCTATAGGCTTATGTATACGGGCCCCACTCACAAATACATTGTATACTGTATAGAGTATACATTAGACGCCATATAGACAATTTTATACACTGTATGACGTCATATAAACAATTGGTAGCTTACGAGCCGCTAACATAATATGTTTACTTCAACCCGCATCCGGGCCGGCCTGTTTACTTTACAAAACTAGCCAGCGCATGCGACTACACCCGTGATTCATCTAAAAATATTTAAGATTGTAAACAACAAAGTTGGTGAAAGTTTATAAACATAGCTATATTTAAATGAGCTATTCAAAAATAAATAACCGGTTATAAACAAGTTGAAAACTAATGGCCGACGTTTATAGGCTTTGATTGATTGGCGAGTGGCAACATACAAACGAAAACATAATAAAAAAGGAGAACATGGAAAAATACCCTAAAATAGTGAAGGAACTCAGTTTCGTGGGTATAATAATTTATAATATAACCTTTCGGTGTCAATCTAATAAAGACCATGGCCTTAGTAAAGTGCATGATATTCGCTACGTGGGGTTAAATAATACATATATACAATGAATAAATCGCATTCTAAATTTCACGAATATATCAAATAATAAACGTAACATTCTAACCTTTCTATGCAAAGCTCATGTATGATTCATCATGCAATAATTAACAGCTATATACACGTGATACAGTTTAAAACATTGTATTTACAAAACAGGTTCATTGGTAAAAGAGGCGTGTTGATATTAATTATCCGGGTTTATACGTTATTAACCAAAACATCTGTATAAACTTACATTCTAAACATTTCCCTAAATCAACTGAAATATTAAGAACCCGGCGGAGGCCGCTCGCAACTGCAATTCGAAGCGAAGTCAAAATACGCTCGAATATTGTTGTCTCTGTTGCACAATTCCCGCCGGCCCCACGCTTGAATGCGACAGCACGACGACCGATGAAAATTTGTGATTAATTTGAATGTGTGCCGTAATACCAAAAATGATGAATGAAAACTCGATGCTTTTCCAATTTTTTTTGCATATTGTGTAACTTAACAATATAAGCCATGTTTCGAATTACATTATATTAAGAATATTGCCGTTTTTAATACAGAATTGATGAGTAGAAAACATATCATTAAACACTTGACCGTAATTTGAAGCTTACTTATTGAGAAGGTACCTAGCTTTTTCCGCCTATTTTCCCTCTCTTTCTCGTTGTATATATGCTATCTCTCTCGCACACGGCACACCTCCCACCAGGTGGCGCGGCCGGCGCACGATAATGTGCAGGCGCTTGATCTTCTTCATTGGCGTCTAGCTTCCGCCGCGAGAAGGTTGTCTACAAGACTACAACCTTGGTGCTATTAAGTATTAAGTATTGCTTAAAGCAAGTGCTAAAAGTGTTAAAAAGTGTATCCCGTCGGATCGGTACAGTGAGTTATTTTTACATCTATTCTAATAATATTTTACTTAAAAATGAGTAAAAATCTTTAAAGTCAACGGTATAATCGTTGGACTTTATTTAAAATGCTGAGGTTTTTAATGAATCCTTCAGCAATAGTTTATTTTTCAATATGCTTAAATACTTAATAGCATGAATAAAGATATTTAAAATTAACGATACAACCGTTACATTTTACTTGAAATAGTAACTTTTCTTTTGAAATATTTCATTATGCAATATGTACTAATTAATATTTGAATTTTTAATACTGTGAGTAAAGCTATTTTAACGGTGTTACCGTTCGGCTTTACTCGAATCGTTAATATTACTTTTGTGATTATTTGATATTACTAGATATATCAAATACCCTCTCTTGTATATAGATATTTTTAATATTTTATTTCATTTTTAATAATGTGTTTTTATTACAAGGGTACAAGTGAATTTTTCGTGGAAAAATTACAATTAATACTTAGTATGGATATGAGCCAACTCAAAGCTTTACAGGCATACAATCCATTGCTACGACTTTATTACATTGTCGTTATCGCTAGGAACGGTTCGGAATTCCTATCATAGTTTATTACTAAAAATTATCGAACGAGATGAGTCAGCTCCAAGAAGTCACGACATGTCAGAACACGTTGTGATATTATTTTATAAATCGTACGGGAGTTACCGCTCAACTGAATAATGATGGAATTCGCTCATGTATAGTAGATACGTACCATGAATGTTCCACACATTCAAAACTATCCGTAGTCTATACGTGTCCTTTTATGAGTATTATTCTGATCCGTTTTTATGTGAAAATAGACATATTACACACGGCTAATTTGATTGAAAATTACGTTTCCTATGTTCAAATGATGCAACTTTTTTGTTAAAACGAGTAAGTACCAAAAATTTTACAATTAAATTCTTTGGTTTACTGAACTTGTGCTGAAAGGGTTATCGTATAATAATTATCGAGATATCTTAATATAATTAATTAGATTTAGATACACTTATTTCAAAGGATTTACAATTCACTTCTAACGTTTTAGAATAATATTATAAACTTGTACACCTTGACAAAAAGTAAAAAATTGCGGGTGAGTGGAGATTATTTTGTGCAATTAAATATTATAACGTCCTACGACGGTATGGTTGCGTTCGTAAGGAATGTTAACGGATATAAAGCAACTAAATGTTACATCGATTGCATGAACAAAAATAAATATGAATCGAAGTTCATTTTAAAATTTAGTGAATTGATTTGAATTATGAATTTATTAAATGTCGCTAACATTGGAAAATAAGTTAAAGGACCTTGTTAATTGCTATATTATTTAAATGATTATTTACTGCTATTTTTATATTAGCACTAAGGTGTATTCTTGCTCGAAGCAGAATACATAAATGTGGCCACTACTCCTCGCAGGGGTTAGCCAGGTCAAATTCACCCTCGCAGGGTGTCTCTTAAGCATTTTTTGGCAGGCCCTACTTATTTCTAGTTACAAACATCCCTCGCGCAGCTGTCGCTCGCAGGGAAATGGTGCAAATATATATCGGCCCTCGCGGGGCTTTGATTACAATCGTCCCTCACGGAAAAGATGGTGCGAATATATATCAGCCCTCGCGGGGCTTTGATTACAACCGTCCCTCATGGAGAAATGGTGCAAATATATATCAGCCCTCGCGGGGCTTTGATTACAACAGTACCTCACGGAGACATGGTGCAAATATATATCAGCCTTCGCGGGGCTTTGATAACAACCGTCCCCACGGGGAAATGGTGCAAATATATATCAGCCCTCGCGGGGCTTTAATGGCGATTGGTGCAAATATACAAAGGATTGATCATTAAAATGATCATAGATATTTGCTTTTGTCAACGAGGACCCACGAAAGAAGTTTTGGATATGACCGTATCGGATCTTCACTCTTCTAAGGTAGGTAGAAAAAGGTTTTGAAATCTACTTCACAGTGGGCAGTATAGTAAATGACCTAATAAATACAATAAAGGTTAGATACGTCAAATAATGGGCGCATGAAATTGATACTTCGTATCCTAAAAGTTTACGCTTCAGGAATCAGGAAACCACCATTGGTTTACCAATTATGGAAATTGGAATTGAACAAATTGTATTTACCAATGCAAAGCCTAATCACAACAAAGGAAGGCGAGTCGGATCAAATATCATCTCGCAGATGATTTGTGGCGGTGGTTTCGAGGATTGTCACCAAGCCTTGTGTCAACGGTATGTTTGGTATCGTAATTAAATGGCACTAGCCGACCAATTTTCATATACAAACATCGGAAGAGATTTTTTAATCGCAAAGCGATTGAATGTAACAAATGACGATTGATTACGTATAGTTGACCTCTCATAGGCCTATTTTAGTTGCCCGGTCTTGTAGGCAATTTATTTGACTCGTTTTTCAACCCATTTGACCTCATTATTGCACCCATGAGACTTTTCTTCGGGGCTCAAACAATAAATCGCTGAGGGATTAGGATAATCGTTTGTTAGACAAGTTTTTTGTCATCCCACCAGGATTATTATATTGTATAATAAAGTTATATACAACTATTAACGTAAAACGTTTAAGTACTCAACGAATGCTGAGAATACTGACTGTTGAGTTACATAGGATAGAGGATAAATAACGGAAAGTCAATCTTTCCAAACAAAAGCCTCTTATTATTAGATATTACTTGGAACCCCTACCCTTAACGAGAAAGCTCTGCCAAATGACTTCTCATTTCTTTGCTTTGAGGGGGGGGGGGGGGGGGCAATAAATGAAATGTACAGGCTATACGGCTTTTAAAATATAAGTCTGGTAATCGAACTAAACCTTGCTGGTTTAGTTCTTGCTATATCGCTATCCGTGCCTGCTTCTCGTGTTTACGGGTGAATTAAGTTTATCAATAGTCATAAATGCAATGCTATTCAGAGGATATACTGCATTTAAAACATGACAAAGTCTGGTAAGCGAACTAAACTTTGCTAGTTTAGTTCTTGCTATATCGCTGTCCGTGGCTGCCTCGCGTGTTTACGGATGAATAAAGTAATGTCCTGTCTTCGCATCCACAGCTAACTGTCCTATACTGTCATAATCTTAACACAGATTCATTCGACATAGCTCCCCACGAGCTCAGTTCTTCATTTTTGCACTCGCACAACTGTGGACAACACAAGAGCAATGCCTCCATTGGTAGCAGTCACAATCAAGGGATAACTAACCTTAGGCTAGCCATATTACGGATGTTGGAACAACCGACTATATTCAGGGCAATTTTCTTTGTTCAGTGTAACGTTTAGACTGTCGTAGCATTCCTACGGAACAAAGATGGGATCAGATCTGCATCCTTAATGCAGTTAATCGAAAGGAGATACTTTCAGACGACGATAGTATTCAAAACCCACCATATTCCTTAACATAATAATGCATAGTTAAGCTTATAATCTCTCTTGCCATTATGTCAGTTAGAGACCTGAACGACGCGATAGAGTACCGCTATTTCAGTAGTAGTAACACCTAGAAGGGTGAAGGTATTCTGGAAAGCGGAACTGAAGGCCCGGTCAGCAGCATCAGCCACCTAATAGACAGTGTTCAGTGCTGCACCACTATAATCTGCAAAATGACTCTGACGGTATGAAAATGTGGAGTACATTTTCAAAATATCAAATGATATAGTTGGAATAAAAATCCTATTTGCCTCCGTCTATCCAAAAGACATACGGAGTAGCTAGTAGCAGTTGGTTGAATTAGAATAAAGTAACTATAGTTAAAATCCTTTGTTACTGACTGGATAAATTTGGCTCTTTTCCTATCTGACGTTCATATAGCTGTTGACTGCCTAGTGTTGTGCACAAACACTATTATTATAAACTAGCGGTCCGCCCCGGCTTCGCTCGTGGTACTTACGTTTTCTCTACATAAAAACCATCCTCGTACTTCAAGGAATATAAAAAGAATTATCGAAATCGGTTCAGCCGTTCTCGAGTTATGCGCTTACCAACACATTTTGCGATTCATTTTTATATAAGTATAAGAATAAGAAGATAAGTCACGTTATGTAGTCCCGAGGCTTTCGGTATATAAGTTCTGATGTAAATCATAATTATATCTTAAAACCGAATTGATTAAAAGTAACGTACTTGGCTGTAGTAATTGCAGTTTTGGGACACAGATAAGCTCCTTATCATTTTAGTCTCTTAAGTTCAGTATATTTGTTTCCAGTACAGAGTTTATGACCTATCAGTTTTAAATAAATAATTCATGCATTGTACTGAAAGTACTAGCCATGTTTAGATTATGATTGGTGGCGTTGGCTCTAAACATTAATAGATACCGCACGGTTTGGTTGGATGTTAAAAATCTGTATTATAATTAAAACCGTTTACCTGTTTTGATATTTTATTGCCTTATTCAAGGGGTGACCTTTTAAATTTATTTCTGACCCCAAAAGTAAGGACCAAGTTCTCTTCTTGTCCGCTTGTAGCAGGTTGGGTTAAAACTGTGTGAGTTGAGACAGGTGGTAATTCTATGTTAAGATGATTCAATTGTGCTTCTACAGAGTTCTAATTGAATAAATAAAGGTTTGAGTTTGAGGTATTTTTGCCTCGTCGGGATCAGCTGTTGCTTCATTTTGTAAGTAACATCTAAATGCGTAATTGAAAGTCGTTACTGGCGCTTTCGCAGATTTACGCTAAAGATAGTGAAAATTGTAGTAACTTTAACTTTTCAAGCCCAAAAGGTTAACTAAGGTACGCTTGAACCAATCTCATAAGTTCTAATACTTTTAATCATTATGATTAACTTTTTGGTTCTTATTTGATTAACTTTTCATCTGGGATTGTTAATATAAATAATATAAAAATTTGTGTGATTTATTGGTATACTATCTGCACACCTTACTCTTTCAAATAAAGAAATAAGTAATTACTTATGTACCTATTCAAATTCACATTGGCGTCCATATATTGTACACCAGGTGGGTAACAAACAGGTCTCAATAAGTAAGCTTCAAATTACGGTCAAGTGTTTAATAGCTGTGTTTTACCTGAAAATAAAACACATATTAAATACTTACCTATATTTGAAGCTTACACTTAACGTCCACCTGTTGAGGATTTCGACTCAATGAAGAAGATCAAGCGCCTGCACATTATCGTGCGCCGGCCGCGCCACCTGGTGGGAGGTGTGCCGTGTGCGAGAGAGATAGCATATATACAACGAGAAAGAGAGGGAAAATAGGCGGAAAAAGCTAGGTACCTTCTCAATAAGTAAGCTTCAAATATAGGTAAGTATTTAATATGTGTTTTATTTTCAGGTAAAACACAGCTATTTATACTTTAAAAATGTGAGAAATACAAATTGTTTACAATTCGTTGTATTTAAGTATTTTGCAATAAAAATCATTTGGGAACCTAGATAAATACTGTCTTATTCCGAATAACAGCACAATAAAGTGGAAATATGCTCAAACTGAAAATGATTTTGGTATTACGTTTGTATGGAAAAATTGTCGTCCGCCGGCCCCTTAACAAAATGAGTTATGTAGAATCTCTTCAAGTAACAATTCTCTTAAATAATACCCGCAGACAAAATATTCCGACATACAAAATTACGCTCAATATTTTGCACGGTGACACAAATGAAATTTAAGCCTTTAATTTAATTCATGGGCAAATCAAACTTTTAAATCTAGAAAAAGTGAATTATAAACTAATCTAGAAAAATTATACTCATAACCGATACTAATGCAATTCGTGCAAATTACGCTTAAAAATAATCTTTATATTTCTACCAATAAATACGATTAGATTATCTGTATATGATGATCACATAAGTTACCTACTTCTATCGTAAAACACAACGCAACGTCTTGCACAGATAAAGGAAAAATTGCTACAAGCATAAAACTAGGTTTGTTCGGAGCCCTGGAAGAGCGAGTACGACTCGCACATAGTCGGTTTCATTTTGAATTTGGTTGATAGAACAAAACGCTCTCTCGTTCCTTATTCAATGACGTCACCCAGGATCCGCTGCCGCCGCATTGTAGCGAGCACAACAGATTTCGGATGTGTCAGTTATACGAAATTGCCTCCAATTACACTCGTGGGGGACATGTTGTGACGTCATCAATTAGCGTGTCCTTCTGCGGGCCATGCACGCTGTTGGGTTACGACGATTTGTCAAGTGCGTTGACATTGATGCGTGTTGTTATATTTTGGAGGAGAATTCAATAATTAACTCGATGTCCGTACTACATAGAACAGTATATAAGCTTATACAGGGTGTACCAAAAAGTAGTGATGAACGGAAGCTGAGAGGTAGAGGACCTAGAGGGCTATCCGAATCACCCCCATGTATGTTATGCGATTTTTCGTATTTTCGGAGTTATGACGTTTTTTTTCAATTTTTCACCTATCGCCGAGTACGATGATATTTTCACTCATGCTGACGTCAATGATTGCGGAAGATGCTTGATTTTTTTTGTGTGCTAAGCTGAAAGATAGGCCAATTCAGTATGGTAACATTTACTATCGTTAGATCTTTGAATGGAATAAAAAAAAGAATTAAATGGCAAGAAAGATAAAATTACCCAGTATGTTCACCATTTCAAGGGCCCGTAAAAAAATAAAATCACATAAAAAAAGTTTTCCGTTTGACTTTTAAAAACTTGCTCTATCTATCAGATAGCTACCCTGAAAATTTCATTTACTTATTCATAAGGCTTCAATAGAAAAATTTAAATCTAAATGTGGTAAGTGCAAAAATTGAATTAACATGATGATCATTAAAACCAATAAATAGGTGTTTATTTACCAGAAATTTTTAAAATAACCCCGCTGTTGCTCAATGCAAGTGCGACATCACCGTAAAAAGTTGTCTTTTAAATGTCTGAATGCCCTTTTATCATTTTTAATGGTTTCTTCTGCTACTATGAATTTCCGGGTTATTTCGTCCAAATTGTGGCAGTCTCTCGTCTTTGTAGTATCCCCACGGAAAAAAATCAATAGGGTTTATGTCCGGAGACCGAGCAGGCCAGGCTAAAGGGCAAAGATACCCTGAAAGATGGATTGGTCGTTGCAGCCTGCGCATGCGCCGGTGACGCCTGCCTTAAAGCCTGGCCTCTACGGTCCCTCGACCTAAACCCCATTGATTTGTTTCAATGGGAATACTAAAAAGACCTCGGCTACTTGAGAGAATGCCACGATTTGGACGAAATAACCCGGAAATTCATAGTAGCAGAAGAAACCATTAAAAATGATAAAAGGGCATTCAGACAATTAAAAGACAACTTTTTACGGTGATGTCGCACTTGCATTGAGCAACAGCGGGGTTATTTTAAAAATTTCTGGTAATTAAACACCTATTTATTGGTTTTAATGATCATCATGTTAATTCAATTTTTGCACTTACCACATTTAGATTTAAATTTTTCTATTGAAGCCTTCTGAATAAGTAAATGAAATTTTCAGGGTAGCTATCTGATAGATAGAGCAAGTTTTTAAAAGTCAAACGGAAAACTTTTTTTATGTGATTTTATTTTTTTACGGGCCCTTGAAGTGGTGAACATACTGGGTAATTTTATCTTTCTTGCCATTTAATTCTTTTTTTTATTCCATTCAAAGATCTAACGATAGTAAATGTTACCATACTGAATTGGCCTATCTTTCAGCTTAGCACACAAAAAAAATCAAGCATCTTCCGCAATCATTGACGTCAGCATGAGTGAAAATATCATCGTACTCGGCGATAGGTGAAAAATTGAAAAAAACGTCATAACTCCGAAAATACGAAAAATCGCATAACATACATGGGGGTGATTCGGATAGCCCTCTAGGTCCTCTACCTCTCAGCTTCCGTTCATCACTACTTTTTGGTACACCCTGTAGTCTACTAATAATAATTATTTTTCAAGACAAAATGCGATAAAATAAGATCCATCTTGTAGTCCGTACCATTATATTTTATTACATCGCATATTGATTGCAGAGGCTCGTAATTTTCGCAAATATAACTTTTAAGTGCCTACTTAAAGTTATAATCTTCTCGATATGATAAGTCTAAAATCGAAATGATAAACTCGAAATTTTCCCATAAATTTCCACAGCTCGGCACAATCGTGTTTCTTTTATAGGGTTACCACATAATCACCTTATTATAATTAATTCATAGCTAAAAATTCTTGCTAAAATGAACCTCTAGTTTATTTAATTATTAAGACATACCAAGAGTTAAAATAAATACAGAAGAGCTCGCTCTACTGGCTCCAATCAGCATATTTAAATATCCGGTAAACTAAAACTGATAAAAAGGGTGACAAACTTGTTACTACGTTGAAGGAAGTTGATCATTTATTTACTTCACGTAAAAATAAATTAATTTCTTATATATATTTTCCGAATAACATATAGGTGTCAGCCCTATACACCCGGAAATCGATTAAAGCTGACAGAGCACTTCCTACACTCGATCGAGCTTCACACGGCGCTTCGATACATCCTCGTATGTAATCGCTAATTGATTGACATTTTATTCACACTCGTTTTGTCACGGGAATACTATTGTGTGTCATTTGATTTTATTTGCATTATTTCCTTTAATTTTTAGAGTTCCGTACCTCAAAACGGAAAAAATGGAACCCTGATAGGATCACTTTGTTGTCCGTCTATCTGTTAGTCAAGAACCTTTTTTATAAAAAAAAACTATATGTATTTCAAATCAATTCATAGCTCAAAACTCATACTCATGTACAACAATAGGTACATTAAAAATACGTTGTTTACTTTTAATTAAATATTTATAAGGTTATAATTATACTTACTGTAAGTATTAATTATTTTATTATAATGAAGTTGAACCATTTGGTGGTACATTTTTCAGTGGATCATTAACATAATCGTGTCTATTAATTATAAATTAATACATTTAAGTACTATTTATTTGTCATAGATGTCATATAGTTTAATAATATACCTACATCCCTACTACTTACATCGAAACGAGCCCATTTTATCCAACGCTCTAAAAACAAGTCATTTTATGACTAACAAATTAGTCGGATAAGCGCATAACATAAACACATGACTCAAGATCACTTCCGATAATAATTAATGGTGTTTTTACCACAGTTTTTCCTCGAAGCGGAGCGTGAGACATAGGTAACAACAACAATGGTCGAGATTTAATTGTATTTGTGAGGTATGGAGCAGATGCCATCTGTTTTACAAATCGATTTCCTTTATGTGCAAATAAAGGAAAATACGGAGAAAATGTTACTTGTTTTGATAATCGAATACTCTATAACATATGAATTAATGAATGAGTGCTAATCATCAATAGTAGAACAAACACTTTGTATCAACACAAGCAAACAATTCATTGTTTTAAACATTTACTAGAAACTAAACAAAATACGACCATAAACAGTTAAAAAACAATAAAAGCTTCCCCTTTATGTTTGTGTAAAAACATAAAAAATTACCACAAAAACCACACGCGTTAAAACTGTTAACACATGTCCCAAATGAGTATAATTATTATGTCACCGCCAGATACATACTAAAGACAGACGTGATTCATACTGCAATAAAACAAAACTATAATATATATCGCCTTCCTATAGTTTTACTGTTTTTCCCTGATTAAAGGTGAATAATCGCCTGCGAATGAGCATTTTCACGGTCGATTTTAGTCACCAGCCGCATGCGGCTGGTCGCCGCGCGGCAAAAGTCGGATGCTAGTCTACTTTGTTGCTTGCGATTTTAGTCACTTGCGGCCTAGCCGAATTGCCGTAGTCACTCGTGTAAACACCGCATAAGCAATCGCAGATATTAACTACGTTTATTAAACAACTTTGTTTATAATTAAAAGGTTGTTTATAGGATAAACGAAGTATACTAATTACTACCAACTATATGAAAAAAGTTTCGTATAGTTATTACAAATCCATTAAGCTTATTGATTGTTCTAGTCAAATATTATTGTTTGCACAAATAAACGTTCGCGTCTAAAGACCGTTAAAGTTTATATTTTCAAACACAATTTGATAAAAGCAAAAAGTATGTCCAAACTACAAAAAAATTACTCAATAATACTGTAAATTATAGAAAATGCATTTTCTAGCTCCTACTTCACTAGCTTCTACACTCCAACAAGTTCACTTGTTAGTATTTAATAAACTACATATTTAAAAAAATCAGGTTCAAAACCACACTTTCAGCGTCGAGAAAACCCATCCGGAAAAGGTTATGTATCGCAAACAATTAGTTCCTGCATATCACATGTCACAATGTGGTGCGCGTAGGGTAGACTGGGTACGGTTGAAACAATTTCGCTTATAACGACCATAACTTTGCTCTTTATAACCCGAGTGATGAAAAATATATGTTAAATAAAAGAGCATGTATCTGTCTACTAATAGGAACTATGATTTTAGTTCCATGTGTATTATTTTTTATAGCAGATCAAATTAAAAAAATGAATCCGATTTGTTTCAACCGTCCCCATACCAGGGGCGGTTGAAACAGTGATTGGGGTCAGTTAAAAAATATGCGAATAATACAAAATATAGCATTAAAATATGTTTTATTGATTGTTTATTTTAAATCTAACAATAATTAAGTAACTCTATTACAATAAGGTCTGCTCTCTAAATATGGTGACATACAATCAAGACAGAAGTACCTACTCCTCATCTTCTGATGATATCTCCTCTTGTATTTTTTCTTTTTTGCTTCTTCGGTGTTACTTTTACATTTTCTTACATCAAATTTCTTCCTTTTTCCTCTATCCAATCGCTTCTTCACTTACTTAGCGCTTGTTTGTTTCAATATTAATTCTTGCTCTTTTCTTATCTCTTCCTTATCTGATGTGTCAATGTAAATAGTAGACTTCCTGAGTTTTCGCCCTCTATTATTATATCTTCTATTGTTATATCCTCTATTATATCCAATTCTTTTATTTTCTTGCTCGCCAGAGTCATCTCGCATTCGAATTTACCTTAGAAGCGATTAATTGTGCTTCTTTGCCGCTTTTCGCAATGATCTCCGGTTTTCACTTCCTCATATGCGTCTTTGTACTTTGATAAGTCTATTTATCTTCCCGAAATCTCTCTTACACGTACTATCGGCATCTAAAAATACAAAAAAATAATTAAAACAATGTTTCAACCGTACCCAAAAAAAATGTTTCAACCGTCCCCAACTCCTACTTTAGGTAAAATACAGTTTTAGTAATTGTAACAACAATGATACACAAAAACTAGTCACAATGTCATACTCCACAAGATTCACTTCAAACAAAAACGCACACTTAATACTGTCACTTAAATACAAACGCCAATAATTGGAAAAATCTCCAAGCAAAAATACTTACTTTTGGTCATAAAAACATAATAGGGTCTTATAAAATCAGCTGAAGCGCGCGGAGATCGACGCAACATTGTGGTTCGTGTTTAGAACAGTTGTGCGCTTCATTTTCCCATTGGACCCCTAACCCCCCCACCAACGGTTTGCGAGATATTCGTGTTGTTTCAACCGTCCTTTGTTTCAATCGTACCCAGTCTACCCTACGCAACATTGCATACAGTAGCGGTGACAAAGACCATTACGTGGATAACATACTAAAACTGTAACTTTCCGTCTGTCCGTCTGTACGCTTTCACTGCTGTAACAATAAGTTGCAAACTTTGTTAGTTTGGAAAACAGCTAATTGGAATCATTGGAACTAATTGGAACAAAAAATAGTTCGAATTAAAAAATAATATTTTTGAGACTTGTTAATAAATACGAAAATACTTTCATGGTTAAATCGAATAGACCGGGAGATACTGACACAAAATTTCGAGTCATTTGTAACAGGATGGCGGTTCTACAGGGGTCTTAGTACGCAATGACAAAAAGAAAAATGATGGTGTGAACGCTGGTACTGGTGGGTTAGTCGCGTGGGCGTTAGTCGAACTCGTCGGAAAAATAGCGAAAGTCAAACGATTTGTAACACAAAAATTTTAGAATTTACCGATAGCCCATAAAAAAGAAGTAGGCGGTAGTGTCATGCCATACTTTTCCGGTATGACTTACAGCCCGCCATACCGACGCGAATGTGTTGATTTAAAAAAAACAATTATTCAACCATTTGTACCAAGCTAACTTTTGCACAGGTAACCATCGTCGTGCAGCCATTTACGAAAATCGCCATGCCATACTTTTCGGACGATTCCAAATGGTCGCCATACCGCCGAAAATCTGCAAATTTTTTTTATTTCGCCTATCTTTTTGTACCAGTATTGCATTTGGCTTTTTGGAGAGTATTTGATAAAATGTGACCATTATTATATTTGCCATACTTCTAGTAGGGGGAAAAAGTGCTGTCATACTTGAAAAATAAATTTATTATTAATTTATATAAGTGAAGATTTCCAACACCTAGATCTTTGAAATTTTGTATTTATATTCGTTGATCCTCAAACTTACAGGAAAAATAAGTGCCATACTGTTACAAATCGTTTGACTTTCGCTATTTTCCGACGAGTTCGACTAACGCCCACGCGACTAAGCCGCCGGTACCAGCGTTCACACCATCATTTTTCTTTTTGTCATTGCGTACTAAGAACCCTGTAGAACCGCCATCCTGTTACAAATGACTCGAAATTTTGTGTCAGTATCTCCCGGTCTAGAACTAAATATAGGCAATTAAATAGAAGCAATTGACCAAATTATGACAAAAATAGTGAATGAGCTCATGCCGGTTGTTAAAAAATATTGACACAAATTTTAATGACTCAATTTAACAGTTCGATGTTTCTAGTCAATTTATAACACAAATAAAACCATAATTCTATTTTTAAACCTAAACCTAAATATAAAACAAAAATATACAGTCGAATTGAGCACCTCTTCCAGTAGTAGTTAAAGGCATAGCTTCAAATGAGCCACATAAGTCATAAACCCTGACGTATACTGCCACCACGAACAGAAGCAAATAAAAATCCCCTACAATCAATACAATCGTCAACGCAATTAGCAATCCAACTAACCATCGCTTATATAACCGAGATGTCAGTCAACGACCGTGACAGGCGATGTTGCTCGATCGCTAACGGGACCTCGATAATGCCAGCGCGGCGTTTAGCAGATCCACCACATCTCTACGTACAACTTATAATTCGGTAGCGTTTGAGGGGACATTTTAACAAGCTTTGGTAATCAGAATGTAGTTGCTCACATATCAAAGCTATTTAAACGTAAGGAAAAACCAATCTTCTTTCGGTAAGTATATTATGC
The DNA here is from genome assembly GCF_061535395.1 of Colias eurytheme. NCBI lineage: Eukaryota > Metazoa > Arthropoda > Insecta > Lepidoptera > Pieridae > Colias > Colias eurytheme. The sequence continues at coordinate 2,073,322 of NC_142997.1, read as the reverse complement.
CGGCTGTACACACTCGCCGAGACACACCGAGACAGGCCGAGAACGAGTATGTACATGGTGCATTCGTCTTGTCTCGCACTCTCGTGTCTCGCCTCGGCTGTCTCGGTCGCTGGTCGGTTTTTTGCGCCCGAGTCAAAGGGTCTCGTTGAGTCTCGCGAGGAAAACGAGAGCGAGCATGTACACACTCGTTCAGTTATTTGCTCACTGACGTTATTTATGAACGCACGTGTTTCACTATGTGGTCTAATGAACGAGAATTACAGTTTTTGGAGTGCTATCAAACAGAACCTTTTTTATGGATTTATTTTAAACTAGCTTTCCGCCCGCGGCTTCGCCCGCGTTTTCAAAGAAAAACCCGTTCCCGTAGGTTTCCGGGATAAAACTATCCTATGTCCTTTCTCGGGTATCAAAATATCTCTATACCAAATTTCATGCAAATAGGTTCAGTAGTTAAGGCGTGATCGAGTAACAGACAGACAGACAGAGTTACTTTCGCATTTATAATATTAGTATGGATTGACCAGAAGGTTCTGCCACCAACTCAGCCAATTGATTTTCCATTTTACTTCTGAAACAAAGAAGCGTTTCTATTGATTCCTTATAAATACAATAAAATACATTAACTATTCAGGAAGTTTTTATATTTATTTCCCTGTTTCTACTGCGGTGCATAGTAATCATCCACCAACTTCTTTTTCTCCATGGTTTGAGAATTTTTTTTTTATAGTAAATGTTTAAAAAATTATAATAGCTCACGGCACAAAGACAAATAGCAGCAGCTATTTCTACGTCCATTCTCGTGTAAGTCTTCAGTTCAAATGTTAGAACGAGTGTGTACAGGCATGCTCTCGACGAGAGTCTTTTCGGCCGAGGCTCTCGACGAGAGGCTCTCGACGAGTGTGTACAGCCGCGGTTACAGTACGAGCGACCGAGTACGAGAAAAAGATAAATTGGCAAAATTAAGATAATATGTGTATGTCAACGCCTATTAATTGCAGATAACTGCAATATTAATTTTGCCAATTTATCTTCAACACGGCTAAACCCCTAAACTGGAACCTAGACTAGTGATCTTCCTTGAATAGCTATCATAGACAAAACTATAAGATTAAGGTATGCGCCAATAGCATTGGTCGATAGCATGCGTATAACAGTATGTAGCCCGATATTAACGATTACTAGACTAGGGTCCGTAGTCTTTTAATTTTTACCAAAGACGTTGTAATACGGCGTGGTGTGGCTGAACTCTTAGATCCACAGCAAGGAGAGCAATGAAGCTCGATTGTACAATTACGTTACATTATGTGATTAAGAGAGCACGTACATTGTACAGCATATTTCATATAATCGTCGGATATGAACTTAATTGAAATTAGCCACTGCTTGCGGGCTAGGAATTTTAATGTACATACAAATTACAGTATACCTACTTATAATTTGCAACTAAATTAACCATGTACAATACGGTAGATTTGAATCCATCTAAAAAATGCATTAACATATAGCGGACATACAGTATTGGCTATTCAATTTAACTGATGACTAATTATTATTATTGACACAATACAATACATCAAATAACCAATTTGTTTTACAGGCGTGTATTTTAAATAAATGTTATTGATATTAACCATTTGTACAATTACTTTTCAATTTGCCCATAAACCAGTAATAGTTGTACCTCTCACATAGGCTAGTTAGTTGTAACTTGTACCTCAATAAAGGCACATTACATCGTGTAATCACATGCAGCGCGCACATGAGGCGGCGTGTTATCGAATAAACTTCTGATTAAATCCAAACAATGGTTAAAGCCACGGTACACAGCTAACAAGCTGATAAGCCCACAATGGACTTCGCTGGACGCACGGCTATGCAAAACATCCGCCCACGCTAACGTTAATTATTAACAGCTTTCCTATGAAACGCTATAAAGGAATTTTTCACGTGCATATTTTTATTGTATCTATATTCCTACATTTTATATGTGAACACATTTTGGGCATTTCATAACACAAGACATACATTTCATCTGTCTGTTAACAATCTGAATAATTGCATGTGCATTTAGTGGCAAACCATGTTGTAAAATATTACCTTACAGTATGTAATGTCAAAGCAAAATCAAAAGGAGTTGGATCATTCGTTTGCGAATATTTGATCAAGAGTCTATGCTCACATCAAAAAACTTCCACCAACGGGATCGAAATATGTATATGTATACCAAAAATCTTAACAATCCAACAACTCGTTATGGATACTAACTCGCACAAAGCAATTAGCTCAAACAACATTTAATAATACGTGTATTATTTAATTTAATCGCCAACAAGGCATTGCACTTGCCACCGAAACGCGTCGGCCTTGTGTTCGGTAAATAACGCTCGTTCTAAGACAGCCGTGACCTCGATAGTGTGCACTTCTACGTGTTTCGGTGTTTGGTGGATCCTTATGCATTGTTATCAAATTTAATATTTTATTTTTAGAGAATGTTAAACGCTTTTTAAAATAAGCAATATTAGTTTTCAATTTAAGAAAAAAATACAGTGTATTATAAAAAAAAAATAATTTGGAAAATCCAAAAGTGCACGCCTCATAATTTTTTTTTAATAATTATTTATTAATTATTATTTTTGTTTATTTAATAACAATTAAACCACATCGAATCAGACCCTGAAAAATGAAAGGGTTCTATTCCTGAGCATACTCAAGCGTAAGAGAAAAAAAAAGACTCGATTAGTAAAGTATTTCGGTCGCTATCGTGTTAACAAGAAAATCCTCCGCACATACAGACACACGGACGTCCAAGACAGAACTTTTTTAAACTGTTATGTAAATAACAAAAATGACATCAAAAATATCATGAATGTTAAAAATAGTGTTTTTTCTTAATATATGTGTGTATGTATTATCTTACAAGTGCAATGTATGATACATAAACTGATAAAGACATTTTAAGTTTGAAAAATCAGATGTTTTGCGCGAAGTGACAGTAGTACCCACCTCAACGCTTCGCTTATGAGGCGTGCAATAGTTACTAAATAATAAAGCCATGTTATTGTATTGAAAAAACTTTTATCTAAATTTTATTATAGAGTGGAACAACTATTCAAAACGAGCTATAGCGAGCGGCTTCATTTGCGTTGTATGAGGTATCCATGTAAAAAGTCCTATATTCATCCAAAACCTATCTCGAATAAATTTCATACAGAACGTATCGGGTGTTTTTGCGTAAGTAAAAAAAAAATTGAATAACTTACACGTTTATAAAATCAGCTGTAATAAGATATCGCCAGAGCCATTTAATACAATAACATAGTATCATTTCTCTATTCTTCTTCAATCATAATTGGATTAACTTGTTCTCAAGTCATGAACCGGCTAAGTACGAATATATGATTATATACTTGCTGTAGGTAACCCTAATCATTATAATATCATACGGCTTCAGGCCAAGTTATGCAATAAAACGCTCGATGGTAGAATATTAAAAATATTTTTCTAATTGAAAATTACTTTTGTAAAAATTCGATTTTTTTATAATGCCTAATTTTTAATGTAATCAAGTAGATTTAAACGTACCAATGCAGACGTTATGTAGCAGTAATACAAATGTACAATTCTTTTTATCTTAAAGTTTTAACACTATTTACCTACTATATGTACTCTGTGCTATAATCTCAAATTCAAATTCATTTATTAAGTCTCATTATGTTAAATCTGTTTGTTTATTTTAACACATTTTAGGGGAAATGTTTTATTAACATTCATTTTAATATTCACTTCGTTAGTTCTATAAATAACGTGGTGAATTAAAACAATTTACTTTATATTATCGTACGCAGCCGGCCTTGCGGTCAGCCCTTCGTTGCAAACGCATCGTGTTACAAATGGGTTACAAGATCTATTTAGAAATGACTCAGAGCAGTGTATTTAAGATTATTATAAATTCTAACATAATATAATATGATACATCTCAATTGAACAAGAAACGTGTATGAATTTGAACTTTTAATTCGTCCAAATCAATCGATCAACGACTCGACGAAACAATTAAGAGATGAAAGGCTCTCGCACAATTTCCAATAAGAACTAAGCAACAAATAATTTTAATGAAATAGAAATGAAAGAAAACAAGACGCAAATCCCGGACGAGGTAATTAATTATTCAGCTTCTAAAGAACGTGCAACAATCAAGTTATACCAAGCAATAGATCTATTATTGTGCTTTATATTTTTATTTAAAACAATAAACTATATTGTATAAACTTTTTTCTTAATTAAAACAGATTAATAATAATTAATCAAGTCGTTTTTTTAAAGTGAAACTTTTATTACATCGTCTCAAACTTTTTGGTCTGTGTAGCGCATGTCGCGTGTATCGCCGTCACGCGACATGCGCTACACAAAGCAGTGTTCGGAACCGTTCGAACTGCGAACAGTTTCACTTTTACCGTGGTTTCATAAAACCGCACAACATTTTTTGAACAATTAATCCATCAAAGTCTAGCTTATTTCAATTACACAATTTATTTATCCTATTCTAGAGAAGCGGACACGTCTCTAGTGTAATAAGGAAAAGGAAGGAAACATTTAGGAAAAGAAGACGATTTACAATTAAATTATTTGACGCAACAATCTATAGGTATATATATAAAACTCAAAGGTGACTGATATAGTGATCTATCAACGCACAGCCCAAACCACTGGACGTATCGGGCTGAAATTTGGCATGCAGGTTGATGTTAGGACGTAGGCATCCGCTAAGAAAGGATTTCCCGAAATTCTTGCGGGAACGGGGAAAAACGGGGATGCACGTACAAAGTCGTGGGCGGAAGCTAGTATGAGTAATAAAATAAACGATGAACAAATTGTATAATATGTTCGCTAACAAAGATAAAAATATGTACATGTGGCTTATTACCTTTTTATGATAAAGATACCTTACTTTTATATGTTTATTAAATAATATATTTTATAATAACAATTGGGTTACATAATACATATACACATGCTTGCCACACCTATTCTTTACATAAGGGAAATTAAAGAGAAAATGTTTCCTTAAATTTTTCATCCAATTATGAGATTATTATACATGGGATTAGAGACGTGCGTAATTAAGATGTTAATGACGTCATATATGTGCCAACTTCACAAAGCGGGCAATGCATTTACTTACCCAGTTTTGTACATATGAGTCACGCATTTCAACACAAGTATATCACCGAATTAACTTCCGTAAATACGCGATAATGTTATATACACAATCGCTTTGTTTCTTTACATTGCGAGCGCTCGAATTACCTACAACTGCGTTATATGTAAATTTTATAACGTAGTTAAGCGGTCCTTATTAATGTCTTTGTGGAGGCAATTTATCTCTTATGTAGGTTTCTTTGTTTGTACGCTTATAGTGGTTTTTAAGGACTATAAAATGTTGATATAAGCTACCAGTAATAAATGTCTGAATCTTCAAACGAATGAGGTTTTACGCTACTCGTTACCTACCTTGGAAAAGGGTGTTCATATCGCGAAAACAATACTTTAAGTGTGTGAAATGCGGGCTGGAATTTGTATGGTATGTCGCACCATTACACGAAGTGCACACAGCATTTCAATACATTCGCAAACACGGTTTTGGAATGAAACTAAGAACTGAGACATAATTTCTCGTTAGTGATGATGCAAAATTTAGAAATTTTCTTGTTTCTACTGCACTGAGCAACCTATTAGTGACGAGTACTTTCTTTTTACTATAGATTTAAACAATGAAACACATAACTCTTTATAGATTGGATTATATATACCGTGTCGACTTCGTTTCGATCATTAAACTAAAGCCGCGTATAAACTAAGCGCGGCAAACCATCGAACATAGGCGCGCGCGGCGGCCGCGCACTATGTAGACGGGATCGCCGCGCGCGGCGACGCGAACATTGCCGCGCTCGAACGTGCCGCGGGGCGATCCGCTCACTGTCGGTTTTTGAGACCGCATCAAAGGAGCTTCAGGCGTTCGCTCGCGCGCCGTGTGGACGGTTTGTAGTTTTGGTGATTCGGCTCGCGCGGCGTCTACGTAAAAATGGACAACGAAAAGTGCCGTTTACTAATACAATTGTATGGCGCTAATGAATTTTTGTGGAACAGCAAATCCTCCCAATACCACAATAAATCGCTGAGGTATGATGTGTGGGTAGAAATCAGTAAGAAAATGGATATACCTATTCCTGGCTTGAAAAAGAAAATGACTACACTTTTGGCGTCCTACAGAAGAGATGTTCGTGATGGATCGCCTGCCGCGCGCGGAAACTACGTTCAACTTAAAATATATCTACATATTGGCTCGCGCAGCAAATGAACGTCAACTCTGGTCGAACATGGGCTCGCGCGGCTGCCGCGCTTAATTTATACGCACCTTAACGATCGAACAAATGTACATAGTGTAGCAGTACGAACGCTTCGTTACATGAACCTAGTTAAAGAGAGTCAGTATACTAATATGGTTACTGTCTGAACAGTACTCTGTACACAGTTACCATTGTCACCGTGCCTAATGGATTAACGACTACTCCCGAATTGTAGCGACATCGCCGGTTAGGACCAAGCCTTTGTTTCCGCCTTTGAGCCAAGCTCTGCAGATGTTTATGATATATCGAGTTACCCGTCAACACAATAATTAGTGTGTTTATTGCTGACATTTTTATTTTTTTATGCTCTCTTGGGTACTATTAAAATTCCCGACCTAGGGAAATTACAAATTACATAGTGACAACTTGTAGGTAAATTTTTTTAAATTCAAAATTCTAAATTCATTTATTTATTGCTTGAACACGTACATTAGATGTTTTTGATGGCTAAACAATTAAAATACATTAAAATGTATGCTATATATGTATGTAAGAGTTAGCGATCCCGTGAATTAGTTCGGATTATTAAATAAAAATCGAAATGGGCAGAATTTTTAATAAGTGTCTCACAGATAAAAAAGCACCTACGAATAACGCAGTAACTGCCATATCATAGTGAGCAAATTAATCAATCATTAACGAATACTGCGCAAAAACCCGTTATGCAAATCCCGAGCCTCCTTTGTCCCTCACCATAAATCGTCGCTGGACACGTAACAATGTAACATTGCATAAAATTTAACCCATCTAAGGACGGAAGGCGCGCAAACAATTGATGTAGTTTAAAGACAGGAACGTACAACATTTTTCTTATAGAATTCATTACATTTTAAAGAAGTTTCATAAGCCAACTTAAAGAGGAGGTTCTTAATTTGTCAGTATTTTTAGTGATACATTTTTATAGAATAGAAAGAATTCGGTATTCGAATCCGCGTCTAAATGCCATTTCAGGGCGACACCTAGCCACCCATGATCCTTATACTTTTGGTTTTATCTACCTAAAGGAAACTGTATTATTTGTGTTTGATACCCCAGAACTTTCGACTAGATGAGCCAATTTAAATTATTCTTTGTATTTATTTGAATGCTGGTGCTTGCCTCATTTAAATTTGGTGTAGTTAGTTGCGACAATTTGAAGGGGGTTTAGTTCTTTGTCAAATCTTATTTTTAGGAAGTTATTCAAGCAAGACATAAAAATGAAAAATAATATTTTTTTATAATAGTGTCAGAGTTCACTTGGGACAATAGCGATTGTAATGTTTCTAAAATATTATGAATATTTAAAAGTTAAATCATTAAGCTAAAATTCTTTCATAAAAACATAATGTTGTTGTTTATTGTTGAATAAATGAATATTCATACATACTAAGGTTATTAACTTTTAAAATACTAGTGAAAGATATTAATTTATTTATTTTTACATATGTTTACAAAAATTATCACATTACTCCGACTCATGAACCAAAAGCGCTATAGATATGCAAAAAAATATAGAAAACATTTGAGATTCATTATTGCCAAGTTATTTTTTTTAATCCTAATCCTGCATTCAAATACAAGGGGTTTATTAAATATATTTGTATGTACTCCAGTCACGAACTTGTGTAAATATACGAATGAATCTATAATATAAAAATGTGTTGGTAAGCGCATAACTTGAGAACGGCTGAACCGATTTCGTTAATTCTTTTTTTATTATATTCCTTGAAGTACGAGGATGGTTCTTACGTAGAGAAAACTTAAATATGTACCACGGACGAAGCCGGGGTGGACTGCTAGTAACATATAAAAATTACTTTGATTAAATTTTATTCCTTGGAGCTATTTGAATTGCAAACATACATTTTATCTCTTTGTTCTCAATAACAAAGATATTTATATCCCATACAGGATATGTATAAATATTTAAAGGGTAATTGTGACCTAAAATACAGGTTCTTCATATACCTGGCTAAGGCATGATTGCGACATTTATTTTAAAGTTAAATATAGGTATTTATTTATCAATCCAAGGTATGATGCAGTTTTATTATTCATTTACTATTTTACTTATTTTAAAGACTCAAATTTTAACTTGCTCCCATACTCAGTATTTATAGTACCTATACAATTTCATGGAAGCATTAAAAAACTTCCAATTATTATTACTTAAAAATAGATATTATGCTTGGCTACAGAATATATCACTAGAAAATAAGTATATTTATAGATAAGTAATAAATTAAATTAACAATTCATTCCACCAATCAATACAATTAGTATGAGATAAAGTAACAGAGGCAATGTATTGATTTACAAAGCTTAGCTACACATAAAATAAAATAATTAAAAACCTTATTTGATAGACTACATATGAGTACAACCAATTTATTATGTTTACTGTCTATAAAGTCTTATCTTAATGTGTTTTTGTTAATTACTTTGTGAAGGCAATAATAACAACAAGATAATATGTATATTTTAGATACTTTTAAGCTGGATCAAGTCAATATAGACACTGAAATTGATACATGCAAAGAATACTTTAAAACTTGATATTAAATTATAACTAATAAAAAAACATTGATCGTATTTTAGCCGGTAGACGTGCGAGACACGTAAACATAGAGATCTAGTAAGACTATTAATGTTCGATTGAACATTTGTATCGGAAAACACTACTGATAGCGGCTCAAGAACAAAAATATTTCAACAATACATCGCTTCGAGTAAGCACATTCCACAAAACAACAACTTCACTTAAATATCGCTTAATAATACGTGACAAACATGCCAAGAGCGCTTACCTTGGGATACAGTTGGATGGAGTCCTGTCCACCTCCCAGGCTGCAAAAAGTTTCATAGGAACAGGTTTCGATGAATTAGTCATCTTTTCGGATTTATTTTTCTCGGTCATTTTTAATCAGCACCAACACAACTGGGTACAACTTTCACAACACTGCACTTATGTGTCGGTTTTAACTTGCATTGTTATTTAATCACTAAACATAACACTGTATTCATTTTTACCGTATCACCGTATGAGTTCTAATTCGATAATAGCTGGTTCTGGTACGGCAATGCTCAATACACTTTCTTACCGCGCTGATCATGCAAATCGGCCTAACGAAGGCGAAGTACGAACGCCGTCACCAGCGTTCTCGCAGCGTTCGATACACTATGTTTGACAGCTGTCACGCCCTAGTGTTACTACTTACTAGTGATCTGAAATACGGATGCCATATTAGAAAATTGCCATTCCTAAAATAATTGTCATACAAATTACAATGTAATAAACTTTTACAATAGACCTACATAACATATCCGATTTTCGATGTGTTGAAAATATTTTGAAAGCAACAGCTTCTAATATTAAATTTATTTATTGCAATATGTGATATTATTAATTCGTTTAATTCCAACGAAGATTAATAGATGCCGCTATAACCAACATAGCCAACAGCGCTACAATCTAGATTCATTACATACTATTTTTGTAATATTATTTAAAAAAAAAAGCCAGATTGGTAAGCCTTCTGAAGCTGTTAGCTATCTAAATAAAATTTGTTGTGCTAAAATTTATGCTAGCCTCTAGCCCTACATCCCAATTCGGAACTAATAATAATAATTTGTAACAGAATTTGATGGTGTGCCCAGCATTGTGATCAAAACAAATTAAACCAATGGAAATGCACCAATTCCATTTGGCATATTAAACCAGATGACAAACAATATTACTCAAGGCTTCAAATTTCTTCGTCCACTATTAATACCGTCCATGATGAACATCATGGTTGTAATAACTAATAATACCAATTAAATATTAAAATAAAAAATAGCATTTTCTTAATCTATTTATTTACACTTATTATAAATATAAATACAAAATCAGAGTTATAAGTCCATTTTATCAATCTCTGCCGCAGCTGACGCTACTTCTTCTTTAGTTATATTTTTTTCTATTTTCTTCTCAGGTCCTTGAATAACTTGTTTCTTCTGAGACTCCTTTGACTTTGGATTGTTTTTAATATCAAGGAATTGCTTGTCAATATCTGCAACTTTTTGTTTAATCTGGAATGAAGATTCATCTTCAATATCAATACATATTTTGTAGTCTTACCAGTAGATGAAAACTATTGTTTATATTTAACTATCCGAAAATTGTACATTGGACTTTTTTTTACAACAGGAAAAAGCAGATGAATAATAATATCATTCACATCTTAGATTTCACATATAATAAAATCTCCACTTACATTTTTAAGGCCTAAGTTCACCGCTTTAGCCTTCGTTTTCTTTAAACTTTTGGCTCCGGCTACTTTGAAAACATTACCTTTGATTCCCATTTTTTTGTCTTTTCCCATTTTGAATTAAATTCTCTGACAAAATTCCGAATGATATAAAAAAGAAGAATTTTAAAGTATTTTTTTTTTACACAGCGAAATCACCACGTTGTTTTGACATTTGACACATGGCATTTGACACTTGACAGTGACACATTCTGTAATCTACGAATAGTGTTATTTCCACGTTATTTCGTTAAAAAAAAAAATGTTTTTTTAACGAGCCATTAAATGATTAATCCAAAATTTATTTTGATATTCTAAGCAGATTGACTTTTCTAAACTTCTGATAAAAGCAATAAACTGGAACCAATAATTGTTCTAGATAATTTTAGTATGAACGAATGTTCTGTGGTATGAACGCAGCTTACGCATTGTATGGAGAACGTTCGAATCTGTAAAAAAATTCGAAAGTCGAAACCATGGGTCGAAACAGATGGTTAGGGAGCCAGGTGCAAATTTGGTTAACTATTTCCTCTCAAGAGATAATTCGTCAGACGCATGAGAGTATAGTATTATAAAGCCTCGTGAACGTCAGCTGGCGCTCGGTTGGGGGGGTGAGCGGTTGTAGCCTCCCACGCACATAGGAAAAAAAATACATTCATTCATTCATTTCCTCTCAGCTAAAAATTTGTCAAATTGTAGCTAACCCAATATCTCAACGAAAAAAAATAGTCAGCTGGTTACAACATGGTGTATTATACGTCAGCTGGTGTCTCGAACATGAAAGTTAAATTTAAAGAAAAATTTATTTTCCGTTATTTCCTCTCAAACAAAAATTTACCTGATGATAGCTTATATGTAACTGTGGATAAATATATATGTCAGCTGGCTGTATCTTGGTGGAAAAACCGTCAGCTGATACGGGAGGCTACAACCGCTCTTCCCCCCAACCGAGCTCCAGCTGACGTTCACGAGGCTTCATAATACTATACTTTGATGCATTTTACTAATTACCGCTTGAGAGGAACTTGGTCATAAAATCTGCTGCTGGCTCCCGGACCAAGAGCCAAACACTCAAACGTGACTCAAACAGCCTGCTGCCTGAAGTTTAAAATGTCACTATAAAAGTATAAAATTAAAAAAGGCGTTTGTGATTTGTCGCTGAGCGGCTGATATCCGAAAAATTATAATTATTAGTATATTCCTCTGAGGTATTTAGTAATTTTTCGTATTAAAAATTAGCAATATCAATTGATGCCGCATTTTGGCTGTTGATTTGCAATTACAAATAATAATAAATTACCAACTGAATGTAATTTTACTATATTTATCTTTCAGCATAATAATATACAGGACCAAAATAAACTAAAAATAATCCATAAAATTAAATTTGCTTTTTAAAAGCAAATAATAATTTTAATAATAAAGGTTCTGTGAACACCGCCAAAATTATTTACTATTCCAAATACGAAAATATTTCTCCAATGGCCAAGGTAATAAAACAGGCTTTTGTTATTTTTAATGTTAGTTAATTTAAATACTTGTTTATCTAGATACATGTACATTATTTAAATAGATATTCGATACTGGTCAGACCAGTCCTATCGAGTGTCTGCTAACGAGAACTTGTGTACATTATTAATTACAACATTTTTGGAAAATGGGTGAGAAAACTGATGATAAGGTAAATTATTTGTTTGAAATTACACAATGTAATTTTATAGCCGCGACTTTCCCGACAATCAAGCCAGGTTACCGCGCAATATGTATAAAAACCTTTTATTTCTTTTTACCCCTTTCAACTTAAAAGTTTTCTAAGAAACCCAAACAAAAATTTCTATAAATGTGAAATATATTAGTTAGGAATATATAAAAATGAATCGCAAAATGTGTTGGTAAGCGCATAACTCGAGAACGGCTGAACCGATTTCGATAATTCTTTTTTTATTATATTCCTTGAAGTACGAGGATGGTTTTTATGTAGAGAAAACGTAAATATGTACCACGGGCGAAGCCGGGGCGAACCGCTAGTTAGGAATATGTATTTTATACTTCCCCGCTTTATTACTGTAATTTTTAACTGGCATAAATTTTTCACATTAATTATTTATTTACAGCCAGTGCTGTATTCATACTGGCGCAGCTCATGTTCCTGGCGGGTTAGGATTGCATTAAATTTAAAAGAAATACCGTATGATATAAAAGCAGTCAGCCTCATCAAGGGTGGAGGGGAGCAGCACTGCAATGAGTATAGAGAAGTCAATCCTATGGAGCAAGTCCCATCACTAGTCATAGGTAATTTCTTTTTTATTTCAAATTCAAATTTGGAATAGTTCTAGAACAGGATAGAAAGTTGAATGTTGATTGAATGTCTTTGTTTGCTGATGAAGAAAATTTGTGCTAATATGAATGTTTAATTTTGTTTTTGTGTAATTTGTGCTTAAAAAGTAAAGTATAATAAAATATATAATAGAAGTTAATGTATCCATCGTGTCTGGTGCTTTTACAGAATTTTACTAAGATTACAGATGAGTTGTATACCGGTCAAATGTGGCTACTTGACCACATTTTTTTACTTTTTCTTAGCTAACTTATTTATATTAAACTTTTATTAACATTTTATGATTTGTTCATGTCATGAATGATTTCATCATTCACTTTTACTAGGTATTTCTTTAAAATATATTGGATCTGACATTATTTACAAATAAACGTAATACAGGTCAAGTTGACACTGATGTGGTATCTTGACCTTGCACATTAGTTTTCATAGGTAGATGCTTAACATTCTTGTTTTAGGCTAAGTTGCTATTACTTTTTAATTCTTCGACTTTTTAAATATTGCGGCCCGAAGCTTTACAATAAACTGTTAGGCTCTGGCTACCTGGTCAAGTTGCCACGGGATTTGTAATGATTTCATACAAAGCATTACATGTCGGATAGGGTTGTCACAAACAAGACACAAATTTTAATGAACTATTTATTTATTAAACTAAATTTAATACATATGTATATGTATATTACTTAATACTTATAGGTATTTATGAATAGGTAAGGAAACATTTATTTTTCATTAGAAATATGCTAAATCGTTGTCATCAAAGAGAGTATAAGTATCTGGATTGTCCGAAATTGGCAGCAAATTTATTGATTTTACTATGCAAAACTCGAAACAGATAAAAAAAGGAAAAAATACAGTCACGTTATTTTTTGTGTCAACCCTAGGCGTCGGTCAAGTTGCCACGTAGCGGTCAATGGCAACTTGACCTAACCTGAGGCATCAATGCCCAAGCAAATATTTCGACAGATGAGCCTAAAATTGGATAGTTCCCACTGTAAAATCAATCTCTAGGGTTTATTACACAACATATCAAAACTGTACTCACCTGAGATGTGCAGTTTAAGCTCTACAAACATAATAATACTGACACCAGCAAAAGATCCTTAGTCACAGTCACACTTCGATACGTTATATTGCGAGAACCAACAGCGTTACCGCTTTAAAATTAAAATATGTTGCCAATTAATATTTTAAGAACCTACCAACATCGATACGTTAGGTCAATTTGCTTTCAATTCTACAAAATTTGATATTTTGTTGTTAAACGGAAGGTGTGGTCAAGTTGCCAAGTAAAGGTCAAGTAGCCACATTTGACGGTACTGTTGTAGATTGTTATACTGAAAAAAGTATTAAATTATATAATAATTATAACAATTTATTTGTTTTTATCTTTCAGATGGGCATACTTTAATAGAATCACTAAGTATAATGCATTATTTAGAAGAGACAAGACCTCAAAGGCCATTGATGCCTCAAGACTGCTATAAACGGGCAAAAGTTAGAGAGATTTGTGAGGTAACGATAAACTGTATATAGTTACATCATAATGTATGTGTGTATCATAGTATGAAGAAAATAGTGTGTTTGAATTAAGTAACAGAGCATGTAGATGAAGATTTGGATGGTTTTCTTATTAGATATAATTATAATAATCTCAACTACTGAAACAATCACATAAATAATCTTAATCATGTAGTATTAAGTATGATAATATTATGTATGCATTTCTAGAGTCAAACATCCATCCAAAATTTCACTTATTAATTAGTGGTTCACCTATATTGCTCAATTACAATGATATACTATAAAAATATCTATATCATTGCAGGTTTCTTTTCCTGTAAATTTTAACATTTTAATGTATCAAACATTTCATATCAGGTATTTTGATTTATTTCATAACATATTTTCAATAGTTTTATCATCAGATACATAAGTGATAACACTTATCATTGTCTGAGTACTATGGTATCTGTGCTATCAAACATAACATCATTTTAACTATGAAAATATAAATTAACACATATCTCGACCTTTATTGTACCTTGAGATATATTTGAAGAATGACAAACTACTTTATTTAAAAAGCAAATAAATCGCCCAAGTTTTATTAACACATTTATGACATGTGAAGTCAACATGAGCACACAAGGTACATCACTACACAGTATAAAACAAAGTCGCTTTCTCTGTCCCTATGTCCCTTTGTATGCTTAAATCTTTAAAACTACGCAACGGATTTTGATGCGGTTTTTTTTAATAGATAGAGTGATTTAAGAGGAAGGTTTTAGTATATAATTTATTAGGTTTTAGACCAAGCGGGCGAAGCCGCGGGCGGTAATTTAGTTTTTAATAAAAAGTAAAAACTAAACTCTTAAAATTATCAGAACTAAACTACTAGACATTGTCCGTACAGAACTAGTTTTCTGTTAATAAAAAAAAATCAATATTGGTTCACCTTAATCGAAAGTCCTGAGGTTACAATAAGAAAAACATATAGTCAAATTGAGAACTCCTTTTTTAAGTCGGTTGAATTATATTATGAAAAGACAACCTTATACTAAGAAGATCAAAGGGAATATTCAGTGCTAGCTTTCCTCCCGCGGTGTTTTCAAATAATAACCCGATTAGTTCACGTTCCTGTGGGATTTCCGGGATAAAACCTATCCTATAATTAACGTGTTAATACTACTTATTAAAATCAGTTAAGCAGTTTCAGCGTGAAGGAGTAACAAACATACAAACAAAAATATAAAGTTTCACTTTTATAATATTAGTAGGTTAAGTAGAATAAATATAAAGAGAACTTCAAATCATTATTTGCCTCCATACTTATTGTCATACTAGCTTTCCGCCCGCGTTTTCAAAGAAAAACCCGCATAGTTCCCGTTCCCGTGGGATTTCCGGGATAAAACCTATCCTATGTGTTAATCCAAGTTATATGTGTGCTAAATTTCATTGTAATCGGTTTAGTAGTATTTGCGTGAAAGAGTAACAAACATCCATACATACAAACTTTCGCCTTTATAATAGTAATAATAGGATCTATACTATTTTCAGGTAATATCATCAGGTATCCAGCCGTTACAGAACCTAATCGTTCTAATCCACGTGGGGGAAGAGAAGAAGAAAGAGTGGGCACAACACTGGATCACGCGTGGTTTCCGAGCCGTGGAGAAGATACTCGCGTCCATAGCGGGGAAGTATTGTGTGGGGGACGAGATATCGCTCGCTGATTGTTGTCTTGTACCGCAGGTGTTTAATGCTAGAAGGTAAGGCTGGCTTGAGTGTTTTGCTGAGTAATCTTTATGTTTGTAGGAGTTTCAAGGCCGGTTTCTGAATTAAGAATTGATTTGATTAATGGTTGAGAAAAATTATTTCACTGTACATACATAGAAGAAAATATTTAATCTGCATTTAAGTGGGGTTTGAGAAGTTTTTAAGGTGAAAAACCGGCCGTTAGTCGGTCTTTTTAAGATGGTTCTTATAATAAACTTAAGGTTGATGTTCCGACCGTCCCTCCATACATTTTTGATTACCTCTAAACACTTAACACAGACACTATTTCTTTAAAACTAATCATTTTATCACTTCTCTATAATGAAATGTGTGCGCGTTCGACCTTTTTAATCAATAATTTACAATATTTACTTAGAAAAACAACAGTAAAATACCGGAAAAATTTGACACTTCTACAGTAGTGTGCGTGACTTTTGCCAAGCGAAACACGACATAAAGCACGACATCTAGCGCATAGACTATATACTTATTACAGATCTAGCGCGTCAATGTCTAAACGAAAGGCGATGTTTAGACATTGACGCGCTAGATGTCGTGCATTCGCGTTCGTTATCTTATGCATAATGAGCATAATTCTAATAAATCAAAGTTCTGTGTAAAAATTGAGTAATTTCATTTCCAATCGTTCAAAGAAAATAACAATAAAATAAAATAAAACTAATGACCTTAGAAACTATGTTTTTTTTTATTTATTACTCATTATTGTTCGTCCGTCGTAGGTCTGTAAACTGTATTGTACACTGAAGGTAAATGGTACTGTAGGTACTTTAGTTCGGCGTCGTCGCTCGTCGGCTTGATATAAAATTACATTCTTGATTTCATTGACACGCGCTATGATTTGCGCGCGGAATTTCTTGTGTTGTGAATTTATTTTTGTATGCTATGCATTTTAATTGATTCAAATTGCAATGTTTCTCTAGTATGCATTTGAGACTATATTGTAAATTGTAATAATTGATCGTGGGTATAGTAATTAATTATTCTAATAACGCAATTAGTAATATATGTATTTTCGGTGGGATTCAAAACAAAAAATTGGCCCGTGATTTTTATGAAATTTCACCACATTGCAAATCACATCAATCATAGTTCATACACATGTATGACGAAAGTGATTAGTATTGTGGCTAACATTGACTCATCAGTTCATCACTGAAACCAGTGATAAATCAGTACCTATATCATATTGTGTTTGAATATTTTTAAACAATGATATAAGTATACAATTATTATAAATCGGTAAACTATCAAAGTAATCACAAACTTGCAAACATTGGTAAAATGTCCAGTAGTTTATGAGCCTATTCATTACAATCAAACAAACAAACAAAGTTTTCCTCTTTATAATATTAGTGTAGACAAACACTATGAATACGATCACGAATGCAAATTCGGGGATTTTCTAATTATTGCTAAATAATAATTGAATTCGTTTTGAAATACTCTATAATTTTTAGTGTATAAATAGACATTTATAATGTGGTGCTCATTTTTTTTGTACTGCTAACGCTATTGTAGGTACCTATTTTCGTTGTTTTATTTCAAGTGAACACGGCCATACAATTTTGTCACGACTCACGAGCCGCCTATGATTGTAGGTACTTTTGTTAGGCTCCTTCGTCGTCCGCGTCGCGTCGGCTCGAAAGTTCTTGATTTCATTGTCACGCGCTATGATTTGCGCGCGGATTTTCTTGTGTTGTGAATTTATTTTTGTATTATTATTATTTTTTATTTTTTTTTTATTTTATTGATTCAAATAAAATATTTCACTAGTATGCATTTGAGACTATATTGTATTATGTATAATTTATCGTAGGTATAGTTATTCTTATAACGCAGTTATATTTTCGGTGGGACAATTTGACCCGTGATTTTTCTGAAATATCACCACGTTGCAAATCACATCAATCATACACACGTATGACGAAAGTATAGTGGCTATAATTGACTCATCAGTTCATCACTGAAACCAGTGATAAATCAGTACATATATCATATTTTATTGTGTTTGAATATTTTTTAAACAACGATATATACAATATTATTATAAATCGGTAAACTACCAAAGTACTTCCGAATTTTCAGACAGACAAACAAGTAGTTTGAACACGCAGTTTTCTTATACTAGTAGCAAAAATCAAAACCATAATATTATGTTTCCCTACTATATTTTACTAAAAGTCGAGTGTGTCGAAATCGTAAATAATAATATAATGTTTTTCACCTTCCTGGTTATTTTCCCATAGTAAATAGTGTTTTAGGTTTGTTGTTGTAGGTAGGAATAATACCTAATAATTATTCTTACATGTTGGTTATGAAATGTATATTGAAATAATTTACTTTTACAAATCATTAGTGATATAAGTTTTGAGTGAAAATGCTTGGATCAGCATAATATTATATGGTACTTCAAATACATGTTTTGATAAAAAAAACAATAGTGTAATAAAATAAAACTGCGTTTTATTGTAATCAATGTTGACAATTTTAAATTCCAAAATTATTGATCAATAAAATAGTTTACACCAACAAATATAACTTTTATTTTTATAACAATCGTTCATAATATAAACCGTAGCAGGTGGCGTTTTGAAGTTCTGTCTACTCATACAGAAAAATGGAAAACTTGTTTTTTTTGTAAACAATTTATTACTCATGTTGTTTGGCAACTCGAAGCGTGGTCGTCCGTCGTAGGTACTTTTGTTCGGCGTCGCGTCGTCGTCCGCGTCGGCTTGATATAAAACATTCTTGATTTCATTGACACGCGCTATGATTTGCGCGCGGAATTTCTTGTGTTGTGAATTTATTTTTGTATGCTATGCATTTTAATTGAATCAAATTGCAATATTTCTCTAGTATGCATTTGAGACTATATTGTAATAATTGATCGTGGGTAGGTATAGTAATTAATTATTCTAATAACGCAATTATATTTTCGGTGGGATTCAAAACAAAAAATTGGCCCGTGATTTTTATGAAATTTCACCACATTGCAAATTATATATTATACAATTACAATTACAATTATTATAAATCGGTAAACTATCAAAGTAATTACAAACTTGCAAAATATGCTTTTCCGAATTTTCAGACAGACACACAATTTTATTAGTTTGTTTTAGCAAAGTAGGTACCTATACCTATACGCTTACGTCGCGCGTCGCGTCGTCGAAAACGGTGCGCCCAGAAACAAACATACCTAATTCAGTTACAATCCTTTTTTTGTTCCGTAATTTATTGTATTTATTCTAATACGATTTTTTTTATTCGTCGGCCAGTTCTACTAGGTATAAAAAGATAAAATTGAAATATAATTATTGTAGCGACAGCCATATTATGTTACTATGTTTTCGTAAATATGTTTTTCACCTTCCTGGTTATTTTCACATAATCTTATCTTCTTATATATAAAAATGAATCGCAAAATGTGTTGGTAAGCGCATAACTCGAGAACGGCTGAACCGATTTCGATCATTCTTTTTTTATTATATTCCTTGAAGTACGAGGATGGTTTTTATGTAGAGAAAACGTAAATATTATGTACCACGGGCGAAGCCGGGGCGGACCGCTAGTATATATATATATAAATGAATCGCAAAATGTGTTGGTAAGCGCATAACTCGAGAACGGCTGAACCGATTTCGATAATTCTTTTTTTATTATATTCCTTGAAGTACGAGGATGGTTCTTATGTAGAGAAAACGTAAACATGTACCACGGGCGAAGCCGGGGCGGACCGCTAGTCTTATATATAAAAATGAATCGCAAAATGTGTTGGTAAGCGCATAACTCGAGAACGGCTGAACCGATTTCGATAATTCTTTTTTTATTATATCCCTTGAAGTACGAGGATGGTTCTTATAGCTAGAGAGCTAGTTAGTTTAGTTTTAGTGCAGTGGCAGTGTAAATGTTGTTGTTGAGGTTATGTAAATTTAACACTTTAGCTACCAAGATATAAAGAAATGAGGATAGGACACAATAACTATTGGTTGAGGTATTTATAAACTCATAATATACTTTTAAAAAAATCACGTTTTAATAAATTTCTAGAATTAAATTAGAACAGCTGATTCAAAATAGCCTAAAAAATCTTAATAATAATAATTACGCTTCACAGCAAGAAGAAATGTACCATATGTACCCGCACAAAGTCGATATTGTGTTGCCTACCGTTCGACTCAATGGCTAGGGTTGTAACTACCTTTAATAATTATTATTACCAAACTAATAAACCGAGTGATGCGAAATAACCATAATTCTTTTAGAGTTTGATAAAATGATCAGGCAGGTATTTTCTTTAATCCTCTGAATTCTCGGTTACTAAATTGTATCGTTGAAATTATTCTTAATCGCGTAAATTTAATAAATAATCATATGGAAAACACTTTTCATTTGTTTTTTTACTTTCACGCCCAACTACTATACAATAATTACGTTGTTTCGGTATTTTGACGAGAAAACGCAGGAAACATCCGTTGTATCATTTTAGATAGATTGTATATTTTGTATCTGTAGAATTGAAATCAAAGCTATGTATATGTTGTCTCCATTCTTTTCTTATCGGATTGTTGATCCCAATGCGAATGCGTCACTTAAATTTTATAAAAGACAATTAAGAACATCAAAAATAAAGTGATACGTAAATATTTCACAGTGCAATATATTATGTAATTAATAATAATTATATATTTATGAAAAAATAATTACATCAGATTTAATAATAGCAATTGTTTTGAATGTACATAATATGAATAAATGATTACATCATAATAGTAATAATCACAATTGTTTTATTTCCCATTTGTTGCAACCCTAGCATATTTTCATGTAGCAGCAGAAGTACCTACACTGGCGGCGCGGCGGCATCGTGCGACATCAAAGGCATTGCCTTACTAGGTAAGTTTATAATGACTCATTTCTTTTATTATATAATTTACGTTTTACTTTTACAGAATCCGATTCAATGGATTATGAAGACGAGTCACACAACGCCATACGATAGTGATGATGAATGAACATTTCAATAAATGCATGCGTGTTTTTTTATGTTGTTTTGTAATTGTTAATTGTTTCTTAAATAAAGAAATAAACTAAATATTTAAATGATGATTTGTTATTTGCAACACAACTTTATATTTGAGATTCTTTACAAATGTATATTTAGTTTTGTATCATCAAATTTATAAATTTTATTCCATAGTTTTCAAAATTAAATGTAAATGACCATAAAAACATTAATAAAGTAAATCATTGATGTAAGGTCAGGGAACGTAATACATATATACATCTGACCATGTAGAAGCTAAGTCTTGTTGACTGCTGAAGTCTGTAAAGTTTTGTTGTCTGCTGAAGTCTGTACGCAATGAAAATGTCTGCCGTTTCGAAAATAAGTTTTTAAGACCCTAATAAATAAAATATATGAATGGCAGATCTGGTCAAATACTTTCAAAATTGTATTTTTTTCAGCACTTTCATAAGTGTCTGCCAGAATGTTATCCGCGTGATAATGGTCTGCCATTGTTATTTTCCGATAGTAATAATAATCTATTTTCAAATATCAAAATGGCAGACGTGGTCAAATGGTTTCAAAGTTCGCCAAAAATTTCCACCTGTCTTACCTAAGCGCGCGCCCCGTCCACCACTCTGGGCTTAGTGACTCCTCATCTCATGTATAGTAGGTATAGGGGAATCAACACACAAAAATCCAGGTCTGGTCAAATACATACAGGTAGCTTTGCGCTAGCTCTCTAGCTATTACTTCTTATGGAGAGAAAACGTAAACATGTACCACGGGCGAAGTCGGGGCGGACCGCTAGTAAATAATAAAATAATAAATAGTGTATTAGATTTGTTATTGTATCTTGTATACCTACGAATAATTATTCTTACGTCTTGTTGGGAAATGTTCAAATACCTACCTATTGAAATAATTTACTGTTACAAATCATTAGTGTTATTAGTTTTGAGTGAATAGGCATGGATCAGAAATTCAGAATATAATATGCTACTAACTACTCAAATACATACATGTTTACACAACAAACACCACTGACCTCTATAACTATAAGTTATAGAGGTCAGTGACCGTCAGTGACAAACACTATGGATACCTACGCTCGCGAATGCAAATTCGGTGATTTACTAATTATTGATACCTAGTCATTGAATTCGTTTTGAAATAGCCTGTACTTTGTAATTTTTAGTGTTATAGACATTTATAAAATGTGGTGCTCATTTTTTTGTAATAAATCATCCCGAACGCTATTGTATTTTCGTTGTTTTATTTCAAGTGAACACCTATACAATTTTGTCACGAGCCGCCTCTGGCCTCTGGGTGAAATAAACAAGTCAAATGATTTTTGTTCTATGTAATTGTATTTTGGTAGTAGTTTGTTTAGAATTTACATTACCATTGTTTAATTTTTATTTTGTATTTGCAGTAAAATAAAAAGATGAAAAACTTCATTAGGTATATTGTACGACACCTCACTCTGAATCGCGCTAGCGAAATTTTTTCGTTACAGAGCACATATACAACTTTCGGACAATCTTCATTGAGGCCGGCCGGCAAATCGAGTATGTCGAGAAACTTCACTTATTCGATGGAGGTATTCTACCTTCCTTCCTCCACAGTTGTGGGACCCCGACGTGCATTGAACACGCAGCTTTCTGATACTAGTAGCTAAAATCAAAACCACAGATATGTCTGTGATCAAAACCATAATAATATTTTTACCTATTATTTTACTAAAAGTCGAGTGCATCGAAATCGTAAATATGTTTTTCACCTTCCTGGTTTTTTTTCCATAGTAAATAGTGTTTTTGATTTGTTGTTGTATGAATAATTATTCTTACTTGTTGGTTATGAAATGTATTTTGAAATAATTTACTTTTACAAATCATTAGTGATATTAGTTTTGAGTGAAAATGCTTGGATCAGCATAATATCATATTTGCTACTTCAAATACATGTTTTGATAAAAAAAAAACAATAGTGTAATGTAGGTAATAAAATAAAACTGCGTTTTATTGTAGGTAATCAATTTTGACATTATTTATTTCCCAAAATTACAATAAAATAGTTTACGCCAACAAATATAACTTTTATTTTTATAACAATCCTACTTCCTACTAATGCGAACGTTCATACATGTTTCAAAAGAAAAACTTTTACTTTTACTATTATTTCAATTTATCCGGTTTAATTAAGACTTAATATTGATACATATGATCATTATAAATACAAATAGGAATTAACAATATAACGAATACGTGGCACAACTAAAATTTTACCGATACCACCCGTGGTCATTCTCCTTTGTGGGTCATTTGTAACAGGATGGCGGTTCTACAGCGAAAAAAGAAAAATGATGGTCAGAACGCTGATACCGGATACCTTAAGATACTGTAATATAAAATATTACTAGATTAGATAAAATATTATAGGTAGTATCTTCACCGTGTGTGACGCGCTTTACATTCACGCCATCTAGAGTTAAATCTTTATCATTTTTGTATACGTCTGTGTGTGTAAACGACCCTGTATGCAATGACAGATGTTAAAACGCATAATTTTACCGAATTGGGTGGATTTTAAGGCAATGATATAACATATTTCAATAAAATATAATATTCAGTAACCGCCATGACTATTCCTAGGTTTGATGACTATTCCAATTACGCAAAAACTCAAATAAACTAGAAATGTAGAATTCAGCGCCATCTAGCGGGATATTGGCTGGGAACAGATCGTTGCAATCACCTTAAAGTAATGCCAATAGCCTTGATTTTGCTGTAATATTCGTTACTTTGGCTAGAATTTTGATAAACACATTTGAAAGCAGTTCAGAGTTCGTTTTAGTGTATGATTCTAACTAGTTAAATAGTTCAATGATTAAAGTGCTAAAAGTTCTACACATGAATTTTATTTTTATCATATTATGTACTTCAATTATAATTTTTCTATATTTGTACACACAGATTCCACGTGGATTTGCGTCCGTTCCCAATAATCCTGCGCATAGACCGAGAGCTCGAGAACCACCCCGCATTCCGCGCAGCACACCCCTCCGCACAACCGGACTGCCCACCTGAAGCCGCTAAATAATATATAGTGTCTGGGGTTGGGGGTGTGGGTGGGGTCAGTGGGATGGCTGGGATGAGTGGGATGACAAGTTTGGGTGGGATTGGTATCAGCTGACATCGGGTCATTTGCGGTTTTGTTTTATGTAGCTACGTATTGCTTATGCAGTGGGATTTGTGAGACGAGTGGAAGCCACTAATTAATATATCAGAATTATTTGTGTTTTATGCAGTGACGTTGGTGGGACAGGTAATTAAATAAAAAAGCTATGATGATTAGGATGTGTGCATAGTACCAGCTGATTAAGTATTTTTTGGGTTTTCTTATATCAATAATGCGTTATGGTTGATGGGATAGGTATTGTCGGTTAGGTGGGATTGGTAATACAGGAATAGTTCATAGCGCAGTTGCGTTTTGGTGGTTTGGTGGTGATGAGTGGGATGATGGGATTGCTACCAGCTAACAACATGATCGTGCTTGACACGCTCATAGACGTTAATAAATTTAAAAAATGCCACCAATGACAATCCGTGAGATTGTTAGCGGTGGTGTTTATAATAATTTGTGCACGGTAACTTTGCAATATTATTAAGAGCCCACATATAAATAAGGCCTGTTCAGACCAGATCATTTGTTATATTGGATTTGATTATAGATTTGTGAATCGATATAATTTTATCAAAAACGCTATAGATAGTGTCAAACGTCGGCCGCTAGCAGATAATCATACAGATTACAGATATTATGGATAATGAAATAGATACCATTCTTTAGAAAAAGAGGGAAGATTGTCGGCTATTTGTCTCTTTACTCGCCAAAAGAACACAGAAAAAGTCGGTATTAATCACATGACACATTTTGATATAATAATAATTAGTTTCATCAGAAGTGAGAAGAATAGAGTACTGCTATCTTCTCTTTCTTTCAAAAGATTTTTGTCACTAATCCTAGTTTCATATCTTCCATTACTATCTATCGTATCTCTATGTTTTTGTCAACTGACAACTGTTTGAGAACAAAATGTTACCCTTCAATTATTAATCAAGGTCGTTTATATTTTGAAACA
Source organism: Colias eurytheme (assembly GCF_061535395.1). Lineage (NCBI taxonomy): Eukaryota > Metazoa > Arthropoda > Insecta > Lepidoptera > Pieridae > Colias > Colias eurytheme. The sequence continues at coordinate 2,047,860 of NC_142997.1, read as the reverse complement.
TACTGGTTTTGGTCTATTTTATAAAATGTTTTTAATAAGGCAAGAAAGATCAAATTCCTTATTATATAATTTATATTCTCTCACTGTTCATATAGAAAAAAACTTGAAAACCAACTTGAATTTAAAAATGAGATATTAATTATAAATGCCATTTCATGCAAATGCTTGAAACAAAAAAATGTAAACAGTGATATTAGCGCACAATCCATTATCCAATCTCTTACGCATTCCTTCGCTCCTTTGTATTTTTAAAGTACTCTTACGAACTTTGAGGTACATATTTTAAAATAACTATATAACGTAAAGTAATATCATAAAATATAGCGACACATTACATGAAATCGTGTTATATGATGTGTGATGTAAAACCACTCTTTGTTCGAAAAATATATAGATATGAGTGCTATAGCAAAAAGCCAAGCTTCGAAAAGATTGTTCGTCAGTTCTCCTTGGCTTTTGATATCATAAATATGTAAACAAAGTGGTTTCTACACTGAACATGGTTTTTATATGCTTATAACACATACAATATATGGACTGTGGACATAATAAGAGAAACGGTACAAAAAAGATACAGATCGGAAGTTAAAATATGTTTTTTGTTTTAACTCGCATTTGAAATAAAATTTTATATCTGACATAATGTTATTATATCAAGTTTTTTTTAGCTATTGCATAGCTTCTATCGCGGGCCTTGAGCGCGGGGACCGAATCGAGAAATTCCGTAACGAAAACACCTCACGCTCCCCACTCCGACGGGCTCGGAGGTGTGGCTTGAAGGCATGCTATGCACTAGCTTTACCGCGGCAGTCCCTGAGTGCCACACGTCTTTTTTATATTTGGTATAGCTTGACCGCAACCACTGTACCGTGCCTGTACCGCTTTATAGGTATGTGCGGGGCGAGGCGAGGGAGAGTACTGTCCGTTCCGTTTTTTCTAACTTCACTGACTTGATAACTTCTAACTGGTGCTCTTTCCCGGTCCCCGCCTCACCGCACATACTAATACCTAGGGCGCGGTACAGCGGTTGCAGTCAAGCTATAACTACATTAATGATTCTAGGTGAACAATTTTCTAAGCAAAATTTTGTATTATCATTATAATGTGTGTTACATTGTTATTTTTTGTGGGTGTTTCTTTGTAATAAATACAAACATTCCATGCTTATTTTATAATATTTTGTAATAATATTATCTCTTTGTTCTTATAATATTGTATTTTTTTTTTGTTTACTACGATTTTCACAATGGTATTATTGAAACATTCCATTTTTTCCTTAGTGATTGTGTTGGAATTAATTTTTATCCAGTGATAAAGTACTTAAGTCTAGTCGTAATTTTTTATAGAAAGTATCTACTTTTGTAGCTTTTTACAACAGCCGTTTTATTTGGATAAGCCTAATATTAGATAGGTATGATTTAGGTGGCATTCACCCCTTGCCTTGCAATAGGCAAGTATGCCACTTAGAAATAATCGTACTAAGTATAAGTATTTTTTATTATTCCGTTGTTATTGTTTCTTTCGAAATTGATAGTAGAATTTGCAAATTAAGATTTTATTATTATAATGAAATTATTATTAGGAATTAGATGGTGAAATGTTTTTCTAAATAGTAAGTTTTTAATCACGGAAAGTTTTGTGTATTCGTACTAGTTACGTGTGTGTGCCATTCCATTGATATTCATATTTTGATATTATTGTTTTCGATATGTTTATAATTAATGATATTATAGTGTCTTGTGTTTCTATTAAAAGATTACGTATTTTTGTGCCTTTTTATTTCACCAGCCTTTCTGATCCTTTCCTTTGTATAACCATCATGGATAAAAGCAATAGTAATTATTATATAATACAACGTTAATTAAAATACTTATGATATTAAAAAAAATATATCTTGAATGCATTCAATAATAATGTACCTACAGAATATCTAGTTCATATTCAACTGAAAAGGTATTATCACAGGTATAAAACACTACTATACATGATACAGGTGGTACAAACCTTGACGTCTATAATTTTTTCTTTTTTTTAATTCCTCACATCGTGGGCTATCAGAATATACTCCATGTATTTCAGCCGAAGAAAACTTTAAAAGATCATATTTCGAAAACTAGGAAAAATCGTCTAACATGCCTACATTTATTCTGATATCTCACGATGTGAGGAATCTAAAAAAAATATTGACGTCAAGCTGTATAGTTTCAACTACTTGCGCTCCGCGGTTTTACCCGCAGTGCTCCGCTCCTGTTCGTCTTAGATGATATAATATAGCCTTCGAAATAATTTTTCAAATCGGACCAGTAGTTCCCGAGATTTGCGCGTTCATACAAACAAACAAACACTTCAGCTTTATAATATTAGTATAGATTTCAATTTATTCACATGCTCTCTATGTGAACTTTAAAAAATTTTGAATTGTTTGGGATCTTAAATAAAACGATATTTCATTAACATGTCTTTTATTGTTAAATTTAACAAAATATAACATATCCTTAAGCTAATTTAACTTTGTTAATAAAACAATTTAACATAATAGTAGTAAATAAAAGAAAATTAATAACGTCCACTCTCTAGTTATCGCATAATTACATTACGCGTATGAAAGTGATTTTGTTAACTACCCTTCTACTAATGTAACATTAATGTAGAAATTCCACATAATTATACATAGTAGTAACTTAACAAATTAAAGAAGAAAATGCACAACAATTTTTAATTCCTTAGCACATTCCTTTGGCGGGAAAATGTGTTTGAAGGAACATTCGAGAATCTTAAATCTATTCTTCGTCAGTCACGTCGGGCTCAGCTTTCTCGTCTTCGCTGACTTCAGTGACTTCGGGTTCAGCTGCAGATTCTTCTGCGTTGTCTGGAACGACTTCGGGGCTTGCTGGTTCCTCAACGATGGGCTCTGCTTCCTCTGCTGGGACCTCACTGAAAAAAAAAAGATAATAAACATTAGAATAACATTTTTTAAGGCATTTAAAAGTCCGTAACGGGTTTCTTTTAAAATTAAATACCTAGTAAGTTTTTGCAATTAGAAATTAAAGATTTTAAACGCGATTTATTCTTTATATCCCGACTTTCCGCACACTTTGCAGCGAGCGTGGTCACGTGGTGAGACAGAATCTACGTTTAAATCACGTAAATCGCGTTTAAAATCTTTAATTTCTTAATTTATAATGCGTAAAATCTAACACAACAAAGCACTAAGTTTTTCGCAAGTTATTATTTCTAAGTTATCTTCACTGCAAAATATCAAATCATTTTATTAATGAGCAAGTTGTAGCATAACATAAGAATTAAAGACTAAATAGAAGTAATAAAACCGTGTACCGTGGTATTAATGAGCAATTTTATATAATTACGTACTTTGACTCTCCATCGACGACATCAGCAGCAGAGCCACTCCTTGAGAGTTCTTCTAAGCGAGCAGCTGCCAACTCGGATTCTTGTCTTGCAATTTCGGCTAATTCAGCCGCCTGTAAAGTAAAAACATAATATTTAATCATTTACCTATTACAGTTGGAATTTTACTTAAAACAACATATTTACTTAGTAAGTAACATTATCTATTTAATAAAAAAAAATATTTTACCTGTCTTGCGAGTTCTGCCTCACGTTCTTCTTGAGCCTGACGTTCTAATTCTTCCAACTTAGCTAATTCCTCTTGCCTTCTCTGTTCGGCTAGCCTTTCTTCTTCGGCTAATTTGGCTTCTTCTGCTAACCTGGCCTCTTCGGCTAAACGGGCTTCTTCCGCTAGTCTCGCCTCTTCGGCTAATCTAGCTTCTTCTGCCAGTCTAGCTTCTTCTGCGAGTCTGGCTTCTTCTGCAAGTCTAGTTTCTTCTGCGAGTCTGGCTTCTTCTGCGAGTCTGGCTTCTTCTGCCAGTCTGGCTTCCTCAGCCTTTCGCGCCTCTTCAGCTAATCTTGCTTCTTCAGCCAATTTAGCTTCTTCCTCAGCTCTCCTGGCTTCCTCTTCAGCTTTACGTTTAGCTTCTTCGGCTTTGCGTGCTTCTTCTTCTGCTTTCTTTTTCTCAGCAGCTTCACGGTCAGCCTGTAAAATATAAAGCCTTTTCATTAAAATATAATTCATAAATTGTACCTGTAACCTAGTTATACCGTTTTTATTTGACATTTCAATTTCATAATAAACATATGTATAACATAACAAGCAGTGTGGGATGAAACGACATTCTTTGGCACAATATTCATGAAGGTATTTTAAAAAAATCATTGCGCCCACCTGGTTATCGTTATATTATAAATAACATAATATATTTATATCGGTTCTGAATGACAGATTATAATTACCTGGGCTTTTCTTTCGGCTTCACGTTTAGCTTCTTCTTTCAGAGCTCTGAAACAAGTAATAAATATCTTTTTATTCATTTGTATCTGAATATTATTTTTGTCAAAATGAAAAAAAACATGCACGATAAAAGTTTTAGTTTATAAAACAATTACTTACTTCTCTTCAGCAGCACGAGCTTCTTCCTGCCTTTTCCTTTTGATCTCAGCCAGATCGACGGACGGAGTCAGGACCGGCTCGGCGGTGGTCGCGCGGAACCTCGCCTCGCGGTCCGCCTTCGCCGCCTTCAGATCGAGCTCGGGGTCCTCCATCATCTGAGGCGCCTGGAACTTGCGGCTCGGCCTCCACGGCAGGAGTTTCACTGCGCCGCGGCAAGGCACGCGTAGTAATAATGGTTATTGACGAGTCATGCGCTCGTCGAGGCCTCGGCCAATGATCGTTCGAAATGAAGCGATATATGAAGTTGATCGCTCTAGTAAGACGGCGTAGCATTGGCCCCAGCCCGAAAGCTTATGGAAAAGCACATCTTAAGGCCTTTGGCTTAGTGCTATGAAGCGGCTGCAAGCGTGGCTGGGCCGAGAGCGCATACAGTCGCAATGTGTTGCATGAAATGGGATCAACTCAAAATTTAAATAAACAATCATTTCCATTATCAAACAAAATACTAAGTGATATATAACTCAGTAATGGCATGTATTTACAGTAGTATAATCTTAAATAGGGTTAATATCATATCAAAGACTCAAAGTGAGAAAATATACATTTATGAGCGTAATTAGTCGAGAAAGCGAAGCGTTAGGAAGCGTGGACATCATAAGCGTGGAACGGGATAACTACCGTGCAAACTAATTGAAACAACAAGTGTGATTATTTTAATATTTATTATGAAACAAAATCAGTTCTGTTTAGTGAAAACGAAACTCGATCACCACCGCGGCGAACCGCCGTATAACGACAATGACTAGATAAATGTACAAAATAAACCGTTCCTTTAAAATGTTAACAAAATAAGTCGAATCTGAATAAAGTGTATAAAAATATATGATATTTCGGTTAGTCGGAAGGTGTTATACCGAGATCAAAGAGTGCGAAAGTAACGCGACGCGGGGGCAAGGGAGCGGTTGCTGCGGCTTGCGCCCGCGCCGCGCTTCGCTGTAGGCACATGGGGAGATCCGATCTACGCGCACTGCGCCGCCGTCGTTTGTTCCGGCGCGTCTTTCGCTGCAAGAGACACCACACTCAGTGTTATACACAAAATTTATTTCCCATTTTAAAGCTCTCTATTTAACACCGACGACGTCGGAGTTCCGAAGCAAAGTTTTTAGAAAATTATACGCCTACGAGCTAACCTCGCAACTTGTCACTGATGATAGAGAAAGAGCTACTCACTAAATTATCGTACATTTGTCTTTAGCATTCGTGATTGAATGTGACTTTAATGTATAGAAGATTGGTTATAGACAATTTGCAAAATGAGATAAAATTAGCTTCTAATTCTAAGAAGATAGATAGATACTAAGATAGGAATCAAATAGAAAATCTGTACAAGAATCAAACACTTAAATCTAAATATTTACAGTGTGGATAAACAAATACCACAAGATGATTCTTTAAGGTGATATTAAATAAGCGTTGCAGCTACGAGATTTCTCTGGCGTTTCTTTAAATTTCTTTTATTGATTATGCAGAGGATAAGCGAGCGCTAGTAGAGCGTTTTTGCGATATACCTGTGACGTTCTCGACGGCCAAACCGGCGGCCGCGAGTCTGTTCTTCGCGTAGAAGGATAGAAGGTTCACGTCATCCCTGATGCTAAGTTCTTTGTAGAGGGGTCTGCGGTTGGAGAAGGCCTTATTGCCGGAGTAGTGCACGCACGCGAGGTTGCCGCGTCCTGGCGAGCAACACTCTGTTACCACAGGGGCACACTGGGACTACACGTTACACCTGATTAGTCCAAACGCAGAATAGGGCATACGTAATCCCCTCTTGTATTCACGTTGGGTCGGAGGACATTTTAGAGTTTAAAAGGTTTACAATAAAGAGTAAACACACAATTAGGATTAAATAAGAGTTATGTCACATATATAGATAGATAGGTACTTTTAATCAAAGTTGTTATTAACGTCAACCTGCTTCCATAAATACCTGTAAACTTCTTAGCTGGCTCGTTGTAGAACGAGATGTTGTGGATGTTGTCAGAAACGCTTCTAAGAGGCAAGAGCAATTTAGCGACGTATGCGTCATTGCTGAAACGGTATGGGACCGGCTCTCCATATGAGTATCTGTAATCAGTCGTAGAAAATAATTAAAGAAATTCTACACGACTGCTAGAAATTTACAAAGTAGGACGATAAATAAAATTCTTATGTGTTTATTTACGTTATATCTAATAAAAAATCCAAACATTAAACATTCCTAAAGTACGAATGTCAAACTATTTTCAGAGACCTTGTCCCACCGCACAAGGTCGCGAACCCGATATTCAATTTGCGTCACAATTTCCTTCGATATTATCAACATCCGAACGATGTGTAAACTTTATTTAAACACAACGGATATCTCCAACCAAAATAAACCATAAAAATATAAAAGAACAGTGGCCGGTAAACATTGGCTGGCATTTAACTGTTCTATAATTATATCGTTGGAGCGTACGAGTACAACGCGTCATGCAGATACTTTTGGCGGTGTAATCCACACCCACTCTGGAAACGTGTTCTTGTGCATACATCTGCTTATATAGTAGTTGGGAAAATGGGCAATAGCTTTAGGTCACCTTATGTGTTATCACCTCATTCGATGTTTAAATAAACAGGACGCAATTAATAGTTCGATCTGTGAAAACATTGCATGCTACGAGCGTACGATGTGGGAAAGAATTTATAGGTGCTCAAAGATATTGCTGAAACCATCCCAACGATTAATAAAATCCTTAGACATTAAAAACGTTAAAATTCCATTTATTTATTCCTTATTTGTTATGTACTTTTTAATCTAACTTTAAATCAAATGTGATAAATACGACACAGTAGACGAGATGTAAAATGTTTTTCAGAAAACTGTATTATTCGTAGGCGGGAAATAAGCAGGCCCACCTTTTCACGTTAATTTAAAAATCAATTGAGGTATAGGGTCTTTAGGAATTATTTCCAAAAACATTTTAAACAGAGCCGAATGAGAGCTTACTGAATCAAAAATGTTCGTATAAGAAATTCGACATTATCAAATCCTGAGTCAAGTCCTTTAATACCTTATGCCTGTACTTTCATCTCTACGCTTACTTCATTGTTTACATTGCACTGATGCACTGCCAAAGATGCTCTTTGGTGGGTGGTCGTCAATGTCAATGTCGAAGCGTCTGATAGTCTCATCAATGGACCGACTATTTTGGTCCTGTTACATCAGTATATGCCAAGAAAAACTTGACCCGTCATCACGCAACAGCTACGTGCCTGTATTTTTAACACGTGTACTGTTTCTTATGGCTACGCGCAGACAGAGAGCGTTCTGCGTTCCGCGTTCTGCGTTCTGCGTTCGTCAGTTCTGCGTTCTGCGTTCTAGCGCACACAGCAGCCGTTCAAGACATTTGCGTTCTATTTCGTGACTCTCCGCACGTGAAACATGTCTCTCGAAAGTTCATCTTCCGAAGATGAAGCCTTGCTTTTGTGGAGTCTAGAGGAGTCAAAAAAAAGTAGAAAATGTTGGGTACACCCTATCAACACGAAACGAGATGATATGGGAGAATTTAGTATTCTTATCCCCGAGCTGCTTCAAGATCAAGAGAGATTTTATATTTATTTTCGAATGTCAATAAATAGCTTCAACGAGTTACATGACTATGTAAAATCTGAAATAGAAAAACAAGATACCAATTGGAGAAGACGGACCAGCCATAGCGAGAACGCGAGTTCTTTGTAATTCTGTACAGAGAACGCGAGAACGCAAGCGTTCCGAATGACCGCCGCGGTCTAACTGCGTTCTGTGTGCGCCGGCGCTATAGCTCCTTCACATTACAAAGAACGCGGAACGCAGAACGCAGAACGCGGAACGCAGAACGCTCTCTGTCTGCGCGTACCCTAAAAGTTAGCAGAACTATAATTTGTGTAAATTATAAACAACTGTTATTTGTGATAAGTGATAACTAATGTTTCAGCTTTGTGTAATTCACGGATGAGTAGTGAGAAAATAGTTTAAAAAGATTACCCTGTACATTATGTAATCATTTAATTAATAAGTATGAGTAAGAGTAAAGAGATTTGGGTTTTGGAGGAAATAAATAAGCTAAATTGAAGTAAACTTACGAGTAAATAGTGTCTAAAGGCGCAATAGTTTTAGCTCGCGGGACGACGGAGCGAGCGCGGTTCAGCAGCGACGCTGTATCCGCTCTGATGCGACGGGTCTCATCTTCGAAATTCTGCAAATCACAAATTATAGACACGTTTAGATTTACGGATGAAAATGCTTTGTTTATGGCACATCAGGTAACGCTTAGATGCGAAGTGCAGATGCGCAAAAATGCGAAGTTAGTTTGCTTATTTATTTTATTCTACTTGAGAAATAAATCGCGAATTAATACCTACTTTATTTCACACGATTAACCCACTGAAACAATTATAACAGTGGTATTTTTCCGCTAATTGCTACTGTAATTGAAAATAATGAAAATTGTCTTTAAATTGTTTGTGTAAGTACATTTAGTTGAAATTTCTGCGTGCTACATTACACAACAAAATGCAAAATATATTCTTAACAATTCAACCATATGGACCAACTCCAAATACAATTTGACGACATTAATAAAGCTAAGAATGCAAGTGGCAATGACGGGAAATGTGCCAGGGACGTTGGTTTAATTCGTTTTCACAATCTTTGTTGGTTTGAATACTTACCTTTATTTTTATTTCTTATCAATTTGTTTGTGAAAACTTATTAAAATCTAAAGGTTAAGTTAATGAACTGCTAAGTACATCAGTTGGTTCTATTTATCATGATAAAATAATTATATCTAATAATGGAGTGTTCAGTGTTCACACCTTGGAGAGTCGTCACTTTCTATTAATAAACTTTGAGATGTAAATAAGTACAAAATAGAAAAGCGTAGGTAAATTTTCCATTTCTATGTCGAGTATCTAGTTAGTTGTAACAAACGTTTTAATTATGTACATCTTTATAACAATTATATTATTATGCTAATGCAACCAACTAATAGTAGGGGAGCCCAAGAGGGGATTTTGGGATTTACTCGAGCGCGTCAGATTACTATAAGGGACGGTACCTTAGCTATTCATTAGTACCTCTAGTCAATATGAGCAGTTATGGTTGGTGGGTGCGCTCAGGGGCCCCGCTGGAAAATTTGAATAATCCATAATTCCCTAAGGTTGAGCTCGAATCGTCACATTAGCGAAATGGGGACTTCTTATATTGTAATTAACCCCCCCATATATTAATCTGACGCGCTCGAATAATATTACTTTAATTTTTTACCCTTTCTTCATAGCGATTAAATCGCCACTTAAATCGTCAGATTAACGTATACTTTTTTTCAGTGACGTCCTGGAGCATGCAAAATATCAATATCTAACGCGCTTGAGTATTTCCAAGCCAATTTTTTTCTTTTTTAAATTAAAAAAAATCAAAAAACCCTTCCCCACCGCTAAAAGTGAAAACATTATAGGACCTTTTTTTCTCGCTATGGTCTAATCTACCAATTCTAATAGCTTCCCGTGACGCTCGAGTAAATCCACATTTAGCATCCTGGGCTCCCCTACTATAAACATTAACGCTTAAAATTCTGAAATTTCAGCCTGTCTACAGCCGAAACGACATTATTTTACCCTATTTTTGTACAGATTTTACAACCAGCTTACCTTAGTAGATTCTTCGCGGTAGTAATCATCAAGAGCAGACACAGAGTACGCGGGTCGGCGGCGGTACGCGATGCGGTCCAACTCCCGCAAGATGACGGACGGACGCACGCGGACGCGCACGATGTGGTGCGGCGCCTCGGGGTACGTGACGAGTCGAGTGACGGTGCGAGTTGTAGGCCGGTATATCAGTTCTGCCTGTAATTGTTTAGCATTCTAGAATGTAGGGTCTAAATGCTAAAGCGTGATCAATAGCAAATGCATGTAAATATACAGAAAAGCAAAAGCATGTAATATTCTTGAGTTTAAGATATGGGTACTAGTCATAAAGCTTGGTATAATGGTAACTATAATAGATACTAATTCTTAGTTGAATCGCATAATGTCATGTTATAAATCCGCAAAGCTACGAAATGCGTCGCAAGGTGATGCAGAATATTTACAGCCGGACGAAGGTGCATATTTATAATTAAAAAGAATGTTTGAACTTTGAATAACATGTGTATGAATGTCAACAAAAATAGAATGGATGATCCATAAATCTCATATTAAGATGATACAATTTCTACTGCATAGATGCATAAATGATAAAGCTCAAAAATGAATTCGTTCTTCAATGAAAAACTCTAAGAATGTTTCTTATTTACTAAACAGGGATAAACTAAAATATTTTAAAGAATTTCTAATTACAGATAATAATATAATACTATACTGTACCAAATTATGTATCTTTAATGAATAATGAAAGATGCTAAAGAAATAAGAATTTCGATGGAGTAAACAAACTTTAACTAGAAGTAGGTATGAAAGATTCAATTTTTTTGTCTGTGGTTTCCACATGATCTAAGTATATTATTAGTTATAGTTTCTTCAATTTATTTTCCAGCCATTAATTATTTGATTCAAAACTTCACGATAAACACGTGAAAAGATAAATAAACTTTGATTATCCTTCATCGTATCTACTTTTAATTTCATAAGACGCATTTCGAGATTGCTGACTGACTCACGATCCAAACGCAGAGCTTGGTAAAATTAGATCAAGACTCATTCAATGATTTCTTATTAAGATATGTTATACTTTTTTAATCATAACCTGAAATATTACATATAGTATGAGTAGTATAGCTATTACTGATTACTTGTAGTTGAAAAGAGTATCATGTTAATACTCAAAGGAGAGCAGCAGAAAAGAAAAGGAAATTACTTCTAAAAGGAAATTTGATAATGTGTGTACCTTCCTAAAAGCTTAGGCAAGCTTTCAAAATTAGTTCTGAATTAAGGTATTTATGGGTAGTATGAATATATAATTTATATACCTACGTAATTAAACAAATCTGTATAATATTCACAAATAAAATAAGAACTTAGAAGATAGATCCTAACTCCTACTTTTCTTTTGGTTTATTTTTACGTAGACGTAGGTAGAGCAAAGTACATGAAACTTTTCCATCACGATGAGTCATGTTCCTTATGTTCCTTCCTCATGTTCCTTAGTGACTATTAAATTTATAAACAACAACATTAAATAATAGCAATGTACGTACAACATTGTTCTAGAGACGCAATAAGTCAAACAAACAGAAACGCGTATAAAACTAGATTGTTTAGCTTTCGTAATACGCAGCCGTTTTCTCTTGGCCTTTGGTGTGCTGCCAAAAGCTCGTTCGCACAATCACAAAACATAAAGTTTCCAATATTCTGGGAATTTTCATAGGTTCTTGACTTTTCACGGGAATTATAAATATGTATCTAATAAAAAACAACTGTAGTAGTATAGGTAAAAAGGTATGTGGTTTGGTAGCGTGACACATTCCGTTAGATACCTATTAATTAATTGATTCACCTTCATAATTAGAGAAATTAAAACATAGGTACAGTAGTACCTATGCTACATAGTTTAAATATCTACTATCTACCTGCTTATGTACCTAAATACAATAACTAAGACAATAACTATCTAAGTGTTCCAGAAAACTTGTTTAGGTTTTCTTTATCTCAATAACATTGGTTATAGGTATTATTTAATAGTAATATTCATGAAATCTATATAGTGTCATCTATTACTAATAATGTGAATTTCTTATCTTAAGAATTATTGTTTCTATACGAAAATATATTATAATTGTATTGGATAGTCGGTAGTCCACTTATCGAGGGAAGCTTTATAAGACTGCTACGACTTCTACGCACGTAGCAGCAATGAAAAAAATTGCATAAAAAACATCCATTTATATATAACTATGTATATAGTCGAAGTTGTGTGGGTCTGTTGTTCGTTTATAAATTTAAAATTTTAATTAAATCAATCGAGCCCTTCAAATTAAAAAATTAAACAAGATGAGAAAAATGTATTTTTGAATTTTGTAACGTAATATTCTGTTCAAATAATTTAAACACGTTTGAGTGTCATATACGAGGTCACATCATGTTATATTTTTAGTAAACATGTTTATTTACCTATTTTTTTCATAGTATCATTTAGCAGATGAAATAACTACTTACATCCACATTACATTTTTTGTATCAAGTAACTTTTTAGTCCGAAATCATCTTTACCTATAAGTATCTGGAGGATAGAAAAATATTCAAATTGAAAGCGAATGAAAATATATGATACCTAAGTATATTACGAATATATATTATATACGACTGAACTCTGCGTGTAATTTACTCAACAAATGCTCTAAAATTATGGCACTCACTTACTCTCTCTCTATCACTTTCTTACTCTTTGCCTTTAGGATATAAGAAGTGCACAATCTCTAAATTTTCATCATTATATACCTGAGTCACGACGTGGTAAGTAAGTCTTAAAGTTATTGTTTATTGTTATTTGACGAACTACAACAAATAATAGCAATTCATATTGATGTAAAGCTATTTCAATTTTATTCGAAGTTGATGTTTTGTAAATTAAAATTGTATGCATTCAAAGGCTCGTTATATTCAAATGATGGTAGGTACGATGATAGCATGCCTATGTAAACAATATGAAAGCTAAGCCTGTAACCTAATTGCAATGATTCTGTTTATTGCAACACCTGTGCTTTGCGTCGACTGTGCATACAAAATAAATATCAAAAACATAGCATTTTGAATTTATTGTGCTGTCATGATGCGTGATGAGAGCTTCTGCATAGCTTATTTACAGCTGTTCCCGACTCACCTGAGACAGCTTGGGTATATACGTGACGTAGGGGATATTGTAACCCGGTAGTAGTGAAGATATGTAGTACACCGATGACAACGGCTGCAGCGCGTCAACAAACAGGTAAGTTGGTATCATGTTTACATTAAAGTTTATGGTGTGCAATGTGTTTGTGTATTATGTATTTCAATGTCACCTACTATTCTCGGTTTATGTGTGTGAGCAAAATAGAGATTTGGTTTAGAATGGTTGGAGAATGGTTGATCGAATTTCGAAAGAGAAAGTCAAATAATAATTGTGTTGAAATTGTTTTGTTTATTTGATATTGATTTATATGATGCATTCATTCGAATACAACTTCTTGAATTTACGTGCAGTGAATCACGTTTCCTGTGCTTATTTATCTTGGCTAGATCTTTAAAAATACTAGGTACTAATAAGATTGATTGAATAAGTAAATTAAGTAAACATAAACAAATTTCAAATATGTTATGTTAGTGTATAGAGTCGAGTCATAATCGACCTTATAGTGTGAGAGGAGCACATTTCAGACAGAAAAACGAGAATTATAAATCACAAGCTTTATTAAAAATTCAGTCTAAATTATAAGATTATAATATATAAAAAAATCTTTAAATACTAAACACCAAAAAGCCGAGAGATACACGTCCACTTATAAATATAGGGAAAGTAGAGCGATCACATTGCGTTAGCGAATACTGATTATGTCGGGAGGGTCGTTAGGGGTGAGAGGAAACAGGAGTGAGGGTCGGGAGGTCGGGAGCCGGGGCGCTACACGCGGTAAGAGTAGTGGCGGTAGGTGGTGCCGTAGGGCAGGCGGCCGCTAGTGGTGGACGAGTAGGAGTAGCCGCCGGGCCCGCCCAGGTTGCTGGAGCGCTCGCTGGAGTACGAGTAGCCACCCGGGCCAGAGCCGGCGCGCCGCTCCACCGTGTTGCTGTACGAGCTGCGCTGCGGCAGCCCACTGCCCGTCGACCGCTCCGACGTGCTCGTGTATGAGTACGAGTATTGCTCGTCGGCGCGACGGGGCAGCGTGTCCCGGTCCACCACGACGTAGTGCCGCGGCGTCTGCAACAACCGCGCCCTTAGCACCGCCGCCCTAGCCGCGCACCCTCGCACCTTCCGACCCAGCAAAGCGACACACGAATGACTGACTACGACCGACTCAATAAGTAGCGTAGTTGCTGTAGAAGACGTGGCGGTGCGGCGCGTGCTGCGGGCGGCCGTGCGCCTGCGCGAGCAGCACGTCCATGTGGTCGCGCGGCGTGCCCAGCGGGTCGGCCTCGTACGCGCGCTCGCGCTGCCCCACGGCCGCCAGCACGCGCGCGCGCGTCTGCTCGCGCGGCGACACGTACGGCGCGAGCGGCGCGAGCTTGGCCTCGGGCTTGGGCGGGATGTTCTGCCGCGTGACGGGGTCGAGGATGGAGCCGCGCGCGCCGGGCCGCGCCTTCCTACCGAACGCCGTCACCGGATCCGGCACGAGGCTCGGCCGGGGCACGAACGGCACCTTCTCCCAGTCGCCCGCCCGCTGCAAGCGTAGAATTCGCCGTTATTCAGACGGGCGTCGTCTCCAGCCGCGGCTATATTTGGCGCGCGCTAGCTACGCTTTCCTACACTTCGTTTTTCGTTTCGATCTGACCCACTTGCGGGACGCTACCGACACGTCCTATCGAGCCCTACGCTAATGAAAGTCGATACGACTAGACGGCTACTTAAAAAGCAACATTTGTAAGCGGTCTCGGATCTCGATGATAATTGAATGTTGTATGTGCTAACTATCGTTCTCTAAATGTAGAAAAACCGTGAAAAAACAATGAATATTGGATATGACGAGGGTCGTTTTGGTGCGAGGGCGTCCGGCTCCCGGGATTAGACTGGAGCGAGGTGCACGCTCAGTAGGAGTTAAAACATCAGACTTACCGTCGTGCTGTAGGTGGACCGGTATGGCCGGCGTGTTGTATAGAAGTCACTTTCGTAAACCATGGTTGCTGCTCGGAATTCGTTCGTGTGTAACTCGCGACGGTTGGTCCTCGACTGGTGAGCACGCTTGGACAGCCGCCGCGCGAACGCCGACCCTTATTTTTAGATCACTGTCATTGCAATTTTCACGTCATTCCTGATTCCTCCTCGGCTTTTCTTAATTTTCAAAACACCCGATTATGATGTCACAATTAGGTTAAGGATAATCATACTTTATGTGGAATGCAACAGACCATGGGCGTGTTTAAATATAACTGTTTATAATAATTGACGAGTCATCCAAATAGTCATCAGACGAAAGGGATCTAGGTTTTAAAATAACTATGCATAGTTTATAATTTTACAGTTTTGAATGATGTGACGGCTTGGCACGCTTTAAAACTCGAGTGGCTGCGTAGTGACAATGGAAAACTGTTCTCTCTCATTGATGAGATGTTTGGATCCCGTAAATAGTTAACTCAAACATTTATTTATTCAATTAGGTAGGTACTTACTTCTTCTAGAAGCACTTTTGGATCGTCATATTTTTATCTAACATTTACCACCGATTCGGAAAGCAGTATCTACCTATGGAGAAGAAGACGAAAGACGGCAAGAGACCCTATATGTTATAATACTAATAGTTAATAATAGTTAATAGTTACTAATAGTTGCTCAATTAAAATCATCTCAATATTAACTTTTTTACATAGTAACTACATAGTTATATATCCTTTAGTCTACATTTAGTTTCATTTATTCATAGTTTAACTCTAAGGTTTAACTAACATAGTTAATATGAGATTCAAGAAAAACATAACTTGGAAAATACCTAATTCAAATTTTCTAAGCCTTAACTTAAATTACCAGGATAACAACTAAATAAGATATAGGCTATATATAGCCCATGTTATTTCCTAATAATGTAGCTTTCTATTAAGTAGTGGAAAAAGGATTTTTGGAACCTATTCAAAAGAAACAAACAATCATAATTATTGGCTTTTATATATAAATAGATGTATTTCACAAAATCGATCTCCAATCACCTAACTACTAGTTTTATTTGAGAACTTGACCTTTTCTTACTTAATATATCTATGTCTAAAATCTTGATTGTCTTAATTCTCAGCTAACTCGTGTAACGCGAAGGTCTAATCAGAATAATTAATATAGATCTTCCTTCCTTTTTAACAATCTGGCAGCCGTTCAAGAAGTTTGTCTCTAATTTATTGAGAAAACAACTCGAATAAATTCTGAAAACACTATTAGGGTTTTATTATTTTAGATAATACACACTTAAGAATGAATATTAACGTTCGCAGAAAGATTACTGAGGATTATAAACAAAATAATAAGTGTTAAGTTTAATTTATTATTTACCTAAGTACGTCACGTCAATGAAACAAAAAAATCTACTAGTATGAATTAAGTGTTGGAACCTTAGGTGTACCTATTATGAATTTCACATAACTACTATGTAGTTAGCATGCATTATGTATTTAGAACAAAGATTATAATAGGATATACTAGGGATTTAGAACTTGTGTCCTCTTATTGGCTACTTTGTGCTGCGCGGTTTCACCCGTGCGCAAAATCAAGTTCATATCTTACATACCTATCTACCTATAACCATAACCATTCTATAAGTCATATGTTATTCTGATGTATAAACAGAATACATGTAAGTAGCTACGCTAGTATAAACCTATGTTGAAGTGAAAACTTCTTTACGGCGTTGAGCACTTTTTCTGTAATGGGTATAAAATCTTAAACTCGCGTCAGGACTCAGGACACGTGACCTGAGCGAAAAAGCGTATTGACGGATGGAGAGTAGACAGCTATCCCCTCTCTACTACGCGCGTTTTCACTTCTGCCGGCACTCCCGGAGTGCAACCCGTCTTTTTTTCCTGTAAAGCTTCATCCAAATCATACCTGGGAAATTACTCTTTATTATCTACTTGTGTTTTAGGTAGACTGTTAGAGGAAGAATCTCATAAGCAGATAAAGAGAGTCAAGTTACAGTCAAAAAATGTTATCATAATTTTATATAGAATTTTACTAAGTAGCCAGATGACGATGTAGGTACATCCCGCGAAGAGCTGCCCCTTCTGCGCCTGATGATTTTCTTGTCTTGTCGACCTGTGATTGAATAGGAAATACTCCTGCTCGCACTCCTTGCGCTTTATTGCGATGTTTTGAATAGGATAGATTTGAGTGTAACCAGACCGATTTTGATGTTATTAAATTGAATTAATAGGTTAGGTTATTTTATCATGTGTGCTATATAACTTGGTTTCTTATAATTTTAAGGACCATCATGTATTATCATCATAATTTGATTCAGTCTTATACCATACATTCAAAGAAATCTAAATAACAAGACACTAGAAGTCGTAAGCGCGCGTGACCTTCTTCGCCACTCAGGTGACTTCCAAGCCACCAGTGCGTTCGTCGCTGTTCGAGACGTATGTGTGTAAACATAGTGAGTTTCAGCATTTCCCACTGCGGAAATTCTTCCATGAGTTGTAATTCTACTAATAAAGGAATAACATTTCATTGGTATTTTTTTTTTAGAAATAATGTCGTTTTTCCTTATAAATTATAGAATATTTAAAAGTATTATGTACGAATGTCACCATATAAATCTAAATAACAATGAATGTCACAGTCGACCGTTCTTATTAACACGTTTAACACAAATATCAACCTTATTTCTATGTGTTTAGGTTCAAATTCATAACTATTGAAAATTAACGCCCTCTGTTGTAGAAAAGCCGAATTTGTTCGTATTGGAGCAAAAAGAAACAAAACGTCTCATGTTAGGTACATGGATGTTATTCTAAAATAAACCGTAAAATCGTACGTTAGCATATATATTAAAAAGCTGAATTTAATATTTAAGTTAGTTTTCACTAAAATCAAGCTGTCCAATAAAAGACACTTTACTTGTGTGTACTGTTTAACTATCGGTTTAAATGTGTAGATTTTGGCGACAGTGGTTTTCATACTTATTATGACATTATAGCAGTTTTAGTTTCTTGTTATTTAGATTTCTAATTTCTATGCATACATTGTTTCTTACCAATGAAATATTAGTATTTTTTAAATGAATATATGAAAGTCAATAGACTTAGATCAAATGTCAAAAGCACTTTTATCAAGTTTTTTAAATGCTATTTTGCATTACATTCATGAGATGTAATTTAATGGGATAGGAACCACGTCAATGTAAGTTGAAATCAAAAAGTTATTAATCAACTTAAACTATTTATTTCTTCCTTTTACAAAATGACGTTAGGACTTTACAATAATTTCTCATTATATCGTTTGCATACGCAATATCAATCACAGAAGAACGTGTGTCGTTCAATTAATGGACCATACATTAATTCAATCGTAAATCAAACACCCGATCCCAGACCCACTGCTTTATTGACTCACCAGTGATTCCATACAATAAATCATAACACTTCAGACAAACAAAACAACATGTGCCGAACTTAAATACGTCACAACGGTCTGGCGCGTCGAGTAGTGTTCCGGATCTCAGTCTGCCTTCGGGGCCTCCAATAAATATCAACTTATGTACACGAGCCCACTCGCGACACAACCTCCCTTAAATATAACTTTTTTAAAAATTTATAATTTATTTCGTTATGTCCTATCTATGTAGATCGTGGGCGCCGTGAGCTTCCGAACGACAATTCTTTCGCTAGATGGCGCTGTTTACAATCACATACGCAAACTATCCCGCCCACAAACAATCGACTCCTCTCTCTGGTTTGCGCGTCACTTTCACCCGTAGAATTACGTCATCCGGATATGTCAGAATACCGTAACAATTACACTGGACGAAACCTAGCTAATATACAGATTCGCTGTATAAGTCAGTTGTACTGTGATTAAGGCATCGGAGCACTGAGACAGTCTCAGGATTTGGGGGACAGGGGACCCTCGGTATAGACGGGTTTCAGTTAGTACCGTTTCGTTAGCACCGATAGAAACAATGCGAGGTTCATGCAGCGATATTTAAAAAGTGTAAATTTTAAACTCGATTTGGGAAAGATGTCAGAAAAACAAAAGTTAAAACTGTTAACACAAAATGTGTAAAAAACTGTATTATGTACAAAAACGTACAGTCAAAGTTTGGTCAAATCACAGGTGAAATGTATGCAAATATTTGGCAAGTGTAAAATCCACAGTGATCGTTAAGGAATGCTCGAATGTAACTGACCTTTAGGTTAAGAATTTAAAATCGCGATATTGAATTCGTAGCCTAAAGATGAACCTAACAGGAAGGGCTAACAAAATTTTAAAGAGCCGTAACTCTCGTATTTAAGAATACCTTGTGACTAAGGACAGAAATCATATAACTGTCGAAATTAAAATAGGAATAGACAATCTCTTTACTATAAAATATATTTGCTCTGTTAGACATAATTGAAAATAATTTCGGCTAACATAGCAAAATCGCTTCTATAACAATGTTCATCTATATCGGAACTATTGATTGTGGTTTCGAAGGGAGACATTGTTTACTTTCCCTTACTTTTCAGTCAGAAATATCGCAACGATCTGAATCTATCGCATTACCATCACGCATGAGGTGGGTCATATCGACAACTGCTATTTATTTTCATTCGAAAAGTTACAAACGCGAAAGACAACAAATCTTAATCAAACATTGCCAGAGACCTGTTTTCTTTCCCTTTTCAACTTTTCGTTACCTTTACAATTATCGCGAATTTATAGACTATAGTGGACTAACGCGTTTTACCTTTTATTTACACCGAGCGGCGCTTGTGAGTTCTTAGAACAGTATGTTAACTATCATGTGAGTGTATTTGCTATAATTCTATAAACATTTTCTGCAGAACATACTTTGAAATAATAAACACAATACAAACATTAAATAATACACAGACGTCATAGATAACATCTCAGACTGAAACTCACATAGCCCGCAAAAATTTAGTCAACTGACACAATCACAACCTAATGCAATCAGTGTCTAAATAACTAAGAAGAAACTATATGCAACCGCCCTTATCAGTTGACAAACTTGTTTACCTTATAAAACTCTACTTTATTTCAATACTAGAGAAACAATTTCTGATGTTCAATTGCGATCCAATTTCGATATATGTCTCATAGACAGATCGAAATTCAATCATACATGAGCATCACAAATTATTTCTGCAGTACACAAACGAAAATTAATAAACCCATCTTTGCCAACTACGATCAAAGTACACCATACCTCCCATCTAGCGAAGCGACATGAAGTACATTGTTAGTTTCCTAAGCTCAGTTGCATATCACCTTCATAGTTACGCCACTCAACCGCAATCACCGGCACACAACTTGAACACAAACACGCTGACCGAGCACGCGAGCACTACACGTTAAATGTCATTCACTCGCGACCGCACGATCGTCCAGCCGGTGTCCTCTTTTCAATCTTCAATAAGGCCAGCGACGGTGACACAAGACCGAGCGACTTCAATTCGGCGTCACTTCGCGGCGGTTAGACTGCAATCGGTTTCGACTGTGCAGGTGCGGGTAAGACGCGCCAGTGCACGGGCCGGGGGTCCAGTGTGGGCGCGCTACTGCGACGGGTACTGCGCGGACGGCATCGCCGACGCGTACATCACCGGCTGCGGCGCGCCGCCCCACGACCCGCCGCTGCCGCCCGGCATGCTCATGCGGTACCCCGCTGGAATTCACATAAATAATGATTATTTATTTATTGTTTTAGCATTTAACGCAATTTTTCAATATTTGAACATGTAAAAAAAATAGAAAATGTTCAACCATGAAGCCATAATAACTACATATGTTTGCAAATATGTTTATTATTTTGATGCATGATAAAAATAGTCACATTTTTTAACATGATTATTAATCATTTGGCTATGATTACGATACATTTTTACCATCTTAAGTAATTTAAAAGAAGTGCACCATTCTTGAATCCATGTAAGGTTCAAGGATGGTGCATACATTTCTCCTCCTTTCATCGACTTTATTGAACCAAACAAAATGTATGTTTATAATAATAATTACATTTTAGTAACAATTAATAATTATGAAACACTTTTTCCTCATTAAAAATGTGTAACAATAATTAATTTAGAAAAAATATTACTTAATAATTTATGACGAGTTATTACGAGATTTGGTATTCCCGCGAAATGTTTTAACATAAAATGAGTCGCTGGCATCCACTCATAACAATATTTGAAATAAATGTAACAATACTGCAGCAAATATTTGCTTTTTCCTCCTGGTTATGCAATTTCAATAGCTGATAAGAACTTTATGACTTTGTGACATGTGCCTAAATGTTTTCCATCTAAAGAATCTAAAGAATCTAGAGAACCAGGTTAACTGAATGTTGAACATGTTTAAATTTTATTTCATATCAAAATTTTATACAAATCCAACAAACAACACAAGTTTTTTAACTTTTTATTTTTCATCGTATAAAATAAACAAATTTTGTGCTTTAAAACCTCTGTAAACGTCTAAAATTATAACAAATACAAATGAGAAAAACAACGAGAGCTAAGAATAAAAGTATCATCACAGTTGTACTACGATAAGGTGAGATAAGGAGCGATAAGAAATTGCGATAAATTATAGGATTTGGCAATCGGCACGGTTGTAATTTTTTATGTTGTAGTGAATGTGAGGAATTTAACGGTGGTTAAGATTAAATAATTATATGTAGTTAAAAATAAAAAACAAACTATATGAAATTACTGTACTGTCATCGATCTTTAATAAATGTACAAAATATATTAAATGAAATCTATGCTTCTAATTTCTAAAGTGAGTCAAAAACGAGTATAAAAAGAGTCGATTCCATACAGACATGTCGGCTACATACGAACATACAAGAGAAGCTAATAAAAGCGTATTACAAGGAGCCGAATTTGATTGCTTATGAAAAATTAAAGTTATAAATCTAAACAATTGTTGTAAATGACCGAATGATATCTATCGATATACATATTAGGTTAATGGTAGTGACGTAAATCGCTAATGAATAAGGATTTATGTACTTTAAAATGTATTTACTCCTATGCTACGAATTTCTATGATACTTCTTATCAGTTTACCTACTTCGTTCCCAGCGCGTGCGCAAGGTATTTTTCAAATACATAATTTCAATTTTAACTTTTTATGTTATAACATACTTTTGAAAACTGTTTATGCACTGCACTTAAGCGGAATTATCTATACAGAAAACATACAAACATAAATTAACGGTATTTTTTTATTGTAAGCAACATGTTGTTGAACCTATCAATATTGCTATTTATATTATTTACATATAAATAAGCATGGTATGCGACCTGTGTCACACACTCTTTATTACAACAATACCTTTACTGTGAGCGGACTCAATCTTGTGGCATTTTTCGCTTCAACAGACGTACAAGCATGTCTGTTTCTTTGTGTATAAAATATATGCATATATTTTTTTAAACTAAATATTTGTTGACTATACATTGAAAGTTTACAATAATAGAATTAATTTTGTAAAATAATAATTGCATTTTACATGTGTATTTAAAATAAACAGACTAAAAAGAGCCATATGCAAAATCAAAAATAGCTATTTTCTGGATCCTAACAAATTTTAATACTTAAAAATTTTAATTACTGTTTCCACATGTGAAATTGACTTTTGCATATCTTGGAGAAGTAGTGCTCTATTTATGTTTTTTAATATGATGTTCCTCGTTACATTATACTAAATGAATAAAACTGAGGAACAAAATAAGAAAATTATAGAAACCCGAAGTCAATCTAGTTAGTTAAATAATTATTTACAAAGTGTAATGTGTATCTTACCAGCTGCTGCCGCCTGCGGGTTGCTATACGCATACTGCTGGTAGTAGCCCGGCGCCATGTAGCCCTGTATCGCGGGGTAGCCCTGGAAAATGTATCAATTCATAAGAGAGCACATATTTCACATGCATTCTTGTAGCAAAAGCTCATAAATTTCCCTCCCTTGAAAAAACCCTTTTTTCCCATTTCCATGATTGTCTTAAAAATTTAAATATTGTGCATATTAATGCTCAAAGTATCCCAGCACATTTTCCTGACCTTCTTTCATCTTTTGATTCAAAAGTTATCAGCGCAATTCTGGTTTCAGAATCGTGGCTAAAACCTTGCCTATCATCATCCTCATATTCCTTGCCTGGGTATAATTTAATCCGCAACGATAGAGTGGGCCGTGGTGGGGGAGGTGTCGCCATTTATCTTTCTGACTGCATTCCCTTCTCTATAGTTAGTATGTCGCCACAACCCCCACCTGCGGACGCCGCTGAGCACCTCATCATAGAGATTAGCGTAAACTCAACTAAATTACTACTCGGAGTATTCTACAGTCCTTCTCTCAATGTAAATTATTTCTCGTCTTTAGAAACTATCCTAGAAAATGCATCTTCTATTTACAAGCACATAATCTGTATGGGAGATTTCAATACTTGCATGTTAAAAAATGATACTCGATCTAAAAAACTACAAACCTTGGTAGATGCTTGCAACCTCCACTTGCTCCCTCTTAATGCTACGCACATTATCCCAAATTGTATACCTTCCTTACTCGACCTCATCCTTACCTCTTCTCCTACATATGTTGTTAAGCATGGTCAGTGTGCTGCGGATGCTTTTTCAAACCATGACCTTCTTTACCTATCCTTTCGACTCCGCCTTCCTAAATTAAAGCATAAAATTCTGATGCAGCGTAATTTTGGTGGAATGGATATAAATTGTCTCCGCAATGATGCTTCAAAAATCGATTGGGATGTTTTACTGAAGGCTGAATCTGTTGAAGATAAAGTCTCAATATTTAACAATTTTATGGTTAATTTATATGATGTTCACGCTCCTATAAGACCAGTCAAAATTAAACACCTTCCTGCTCCCTGGCTCACTGACGATTTAAAAGCTCTTCTGCATAAGAAGAATATGTCCAAGGCTCGTTATAAGATGAAGCCGTCAGATAGCAATCGAGACAAATATAAAATAATCCGTAATAAATGTAACACAGCTTGTAGAGATGCACAAAGACGTCACATACACACCTCTGTTGAAAACGGTGATCCTGCCAGGCTCTGGAAATTTCTGAAATCATTGGGAGTGGGTAAGGATAGTAATTGTAAGTTATCTAAAGATATTTCTCTAGAATCATTAAACCAGCACTTTACTTCAGTCTGTTCTTTGGATGTAAATATAAAAACTAAAACCTTAAGCTATTTATCTTCTTTGCCCCCTCCTAATTTCCCACCATTTAATTTTCGTTCTTTCTCTGTCACTGAAGTTGAGAAAACTGTATTGTCCATTACCTCAAACTCTGTCGGTGTGGATGGCATTAGTCGTAAAATGATCGTTCCAATCCTAGACATAGTCATTCCTATCATAACCCACATCCTTAATTCCTCTATCTCATCTAGTGTTTTTCCTCATATGTGGAAAAAGGCTAATGTTATCCCTCTTCCTAAAATAAATACTCCTAACTCCTTATCGGACTATCGGCCTATTTCTATCCTACCCTTTCTCTCCAAAATCCTAGAACGCCTTATCCAACAACAGCTCAGTCTCTTTCTTAATAAAAATTCCCTCCTCGATCCCTTTCAATCCGGTTTCCGCCCCGGTCATAGTACGACTACTGCTCTTCTTAAAATCACAGATGACATACGCTGGGGTATGGACAACAGGATGCTCACAGTCCTTATACTTTTAGATTTTAGTAATGCCTTCAATACAGTGGATTTTGATTTATTGTTAGGCATGCTTCGTTCCATAAACCTATCTCCCAATGTTCTTGGATGGTTTCAGAGTTACTTGGCTGGTCGCCAGCAACGTATTCTTGTTGATAATTCTTTTTCAACCTGGCGCAACATATCTGCTGGCGTGCCACAAGGTGGTGTGCTCTCTCCAATTCTGTTTGCTGTATTTATTAATTTTTTAACTCCTCATCTAACTTCCCTTTATCATCTTTATGCAGACGACCTTCAAATATATACACAGTCGCCTTTAGCTGATATTAACACTGCCATTAATGATATAAACAACAATCTAAATAAGGTGTATGATTGGAGTGTATCCCATGGTCTCAAATTAAACCCATTAAAATCACAAGCCATCATTATTGGTAGTCAGAGTCTGGTGGCTAGAATCAACTGGACTACCTTACCACCTATCTATATTGATGGCGTCGTCGTGCCTTATCGAAAATCGGTTAAAAACTTGGGCTTATATATGGACGAAACTCTGTCATGGTCAGTGCAGTTAAAAAACATCAGTAAAAAAATATTTTGGACAGCATCTAGTTTAAGAAGGCTGCGCAATTTTTTGCCTATTCCCACCAAAGTTATGCTTGCTCAGACCTTAATGCTGCCCATTCTGGACTATGCTGATGTGTGTTTTTCCAACCTAACCCAGGAGCAACTCGATAAAATCGAACGTTTGCAGAACCTTGCCCTGCGTTTCGTTTTTGGGTTGAGAAAATTTGACCATGTCTCAGCATTTCGGAAGCAGCTTAAATGGCTACCCATCCGCCACCGCCGCAATGCTCATGTCCTCTCGCTCCTATACTGCATACTATTTGATCCTCGTATTCCTTGCTATTTAAAAGATAACTTTGAATTTTTATCTGCCAGGAGTTTGAACCTACGATCTAATGATAACCTAATGCTAAGTGTTCCTGTTCACTCAACTAAATTTTATAACGCTTCTTTTACTGTTAAAGCTGTGCAACTTTGGAATGATCTACCCACCAGCATTAGGAAAGCTCAATCGCTTGAGTCTTTTAAAAATATGGTAAAGAATCATTATTTGCAAACCTGCTAATTTTCTGTGCTGTTTTTCTTTTTGTGTTTTATTTTTAGTGTTTTGATATTGTTTGTTTTTTTTTTCTTTCGTTTATTTTGATTTGAATGTTTTTGTATTAATTTATTTGCTTTATGTGTACACTATCTTCCCATATTTGCAACTGTATATTTCATGCTTGGTACTGGTTGCTTGGAAGAAATTGCTGTTTAGCAATAAAGCCGCCAATTGCTTCTGATATCCTTGTATTGTAAAATTAAAAATTTGTGTGCAATAAAGAATATATAACTATAACTAACTAAATTTCTACAATAAGCAATACAAATCTTATGTTTATTTATTATAAACTCTAGTTTATTTGTAGAGATTTATAATACTGTATTAACACATAGTTGTGTGTTATCCAGCGGATTAAAAAAAAGGCCTATGTGTTAACCCAGACCTTACTCTGTACTAAATTTCGTACAGTTACTATAAGCCTTTTTTTGTGTAAAACAGAAACAAACATCCATCCACCCTCTAAATCATTCACATTTAAAATTTTAGTAGGATAAGATATACCAAACCATACTTATTATATAGGATACACATTACATTATAAAATTTGTACACAACATTCTAACATGCTCTAGAATTATAATTTATAACTAATCTATATTGTCAATGAATATATTACTTTGAAGAAATCATAACAATAATTTCTCTTTAAAGTGGTCAATGCATTGTTAACAATAGCATCGTGTATAATGTTTAAAACAATTGATCATTAACATAAAAGTCATAATATTCACAGATTCTTGAGACAAATTGGATACTTTAAATACCTAGTTAGTATAATGAGGTCAGATATTTTTGTTCGGTAGGTACTCATTGTAGTGTAAATCATTAATTAAAATTCATGAAAAGAATAGCGCAAGTTCTTAAAATAGATCGCTTTGAATTCATTGTTGTAAAAATTACATTGTTAATTTTTAACCTTAGATTAAGTTTAACAAAAAAATAAAAAAAAAATTGAAATATAGACAAATCATCGAAATTATTGATTCTATTCAGCTGTATATAACTAGTTTTCGATGTTTTCTCAGAATATCCATTGTAATAACGTCAGCAAAAATGGCCACTTACGGCTTATAACCACCTGTTACACTATATTTGACCGTGACCCTAATGTATGCGCGGACGGCGAAAATCGCTTCGCAATACATACATAATTATTATGATTACTAATAATTTCTCATCGCTATTCAAGTGAGACCATTTATTAAATGTAGTAGAGGCCTATCATTATAAGTAATTATTAATGGAAATCAATACAAAACAATAAAATATTATAGGCTTCTTTAAAATACTACCAACATTGACTGAATATGAAATTCTACAGTCAAAAATAGGTTTTGTTCAAATAAATATATAAAATTTTAAGCTTACCAAGTGAGCAAAATTTACAGATTCATCGCACCTACATATCTATACTAATATTGTAATTTGTTTGTTTGAACGCACTAATCTCAGGAACTACTGGTCTGATTTGAAAAATTCTTTCAGTGTTAGATAGCCCATTTATCAAGGAAGGCTATAGGCTAAATATCATCATGCTAAGACCAATAGGAGCAATGTGGGTGAAACCGCGGAGCACAGCTAGTAGTATAATAAAATGATAAATATATTTGTGTTTCATACAATTTGAAGGTTACCCTAATGAAATAATTAAGTATACACTTAAAACTTGTTCAAATATCTGTAACGTAACTACTAACTAACTGTAAACAATGTTTATACAGTACATTCCACTTATAATGTATTATGCATTTCTTTGCGTTAAAGAAATCATGATTGTTATAAATAGAAACTATTATACATAATATTATAAAAAATATTGTTTAAAAGTTTCATTATTGAAAGACACAAGTTTTTTTTCTTATAAGTATATTATATCCTTTTGTATCTTTATAGGTTTTCCTATCTTATTTTTAACTTATTTATAGGTGGCCAATCCAGGAGCCAAAACAAGCAGTAATTAATAAATAACAATTCTATTGCAATACAAAAGCGAAGCTATACTGCTTATATTAAATCACCTGACGTTTTTATCACTATAAAGCCTACTAGATGCCATCAATTACACCAAATAATTAGTAGCAATAAAATTAACATGTCAGAAATGATTACTGACTCACACAGTCCTTGAGTGTGACCCAATTACTGAGATAACCAACACATGCCGAGTTTTCATTTGTCTTCAGATAATGACATGGCAAAATCTATATTTTAAACATTTACATACAACTATTAATCATGTAGTATATAAATGGATTTTCTACACGCTAAAGTCTCTCACTGAATATGATATGAAGCTAATTATTTTAAAGATAAATGAGTCAAAATATAATTTAAACATTGCATACTGTAGAAAGTAAATAATACATAATTTTTGTATAGCAAATTATTTAACCATGTGGACCAATGTGGTCAAATAAATAATAAAATTATTTAATTATTTGACCACAACAAAGTTAGAAATTCTACATTAAATATTGCTATTCTGTAAGTCCAAATTAAATTCTTATTGGATACATCCAACATTGTACACAATGTACACCTTGTTCTATATCAATTAACTTTTAAATATAAGTAACCTTACACCTGTTTAAAATAACTAATCAAAAGGATATGCTGTATAAGTATTTAGGCTGTTAGCTGATAAGACTGACATTCAAATAAACAATTTCTTTAGCACAAAGGAATCTCTGTGGCACTTTCTAAATAAACTGAGACAGCAACAATGTGCTTTTGTTATGGAGATATCTATATTCATTGAATCGGACATACCACATGACTAGAATTATTAAGCATGCTAATACTAAACCTAGGTTTGTTCCTATACATGTATTAAAAACGTTGCAGATCATTTTTAAGACATAGAGCTAACTTTCCCGTCCGATTAGGGCCCTTCTGGCCTCCTCCACTCAAGCGACAGCTCAAGCCGAGGTTCGTGGTCCCCGTCAAGGGGGGACGCCCTTGTGCATGTCGCTACCAGGGTGAACCTTCAGTTCACCCCCGCGTCCGCGTTAAAATGTAGAAGCCCTTCTGGCTAACATTGAGAGACACCACACAAAAAAAAAAAAAAAAAAAAGCTAACTTCATTATTTTTTAATTCTGTCACTAGTTTTAGTGCATTTTAAACTTCTTGTAAAGGTACAAAGTTCACTTTTTGTATACTTACACATACAGTATTTGTAATGAGTTTGCAAATATTATTATATAAATTTTCTGTACATAAAATATCAAATATCAAATATTATTTATAAAAACAAAATAATATTTTCACCCTGACCTCAAAAAAAGTTCCATCAATATTTTGGGAAACAAAATAGTAATATCTTCAATAAATTTTGATTGAAATTATAAAAAAAATCGCTATGTATAGCCATAAATTTTGAAATAATTTTAATTTTTATAAATTGTTAGTAAAACTTATGGGATTAGAATGTAATTTTCAGGTTTTATTACTTTCAAAATCATTGATCACCATAGAGGCCTTATATAATATCCATGGAAACCAAATGTATTAATTAAATATACCTACATGAATTTTACTACATACACCACTACACAGAAATACTACATACAAAACATAATAATAGACCTAAGCATAACAAGAATATATTACATAAACCTACAATTATCATCAGTTTACACATCAAATTATAATAATATAGTTATATTAATATTATAAAGGCGAAAGTTTGTATGGATGTATGGATGTTTGTTACCTTTTCACGTAAAAACTACTGAACCGATTACAATGAAATTTAGCACACATATAGAGGGTAACTTGGATTAACACATAGGATAGGTTTTATCCCAGAAATCCCACGGGAACGGGAACTATGCGGGCTTTCCTTTGCAAACGCGGGCGAAGCAACGGGCGGAAATCTAGTATAGTTATATAATGATTAAATAATGGATTTGTTTATTTACCTGAGCATACCAGTATCCCATTCCTTGTTGATACGCATAGGGGTATTGTGTTTGTGCTCCCATTGCTGGTGGCGCTGAAGGAGGGTTGCTCGTACTCTGCAAGATAGTATGGGTCATAAGATTCCCATTCTAATAATATAAATCAATTGTATAGGATTCTCAACATACCTGACTCTCATTGCCTCCATTCTCTTTCCCCCAGAAACATTTTACTGTGTGTCCACTTATTTCTGTATTATGTGTCGCTTCTATAGCATGAGCCGCTGCTTCCTTCGCTGTAAACCTAATGAATGCATAACCTTTGTCCCTGAATACTCTTATATCCTGTATTGGACCAAATTGTGAGAATGTGTTCTGCATTAAATCTTCAGTAATGATATTACTAGTAAAACCTCCACAATATACAGTTGTGTTTGTCGGTGAGCTTTGGTTGTAAACCTCGTCAAATGTCGGCTGTTTCGCTCGTTTATTGGTCGGCGCGCCTTCGTTTGCACCTTTGGCTGGTGGCTTACGTGTCGACCAATTGGTACGTATAGAACGCGAGCCCAACCATTGTCCGTTCATAGCCTGGATTGCCGCCTCAGCATCAGCCTTTTTAACAAATGACACGAAGGCATAGCCTTTCGATTTGAGTGTTTGTGGGTCGCGCACTATTCGACAGTTCGAAATCTCACCAAATGGAGCGAAAGCTTCTCTTAAAATATGTGTTTCAATCTCTGGCGACAAATCACCAACGAATATGTGGTGATGGTTACTTGTGTCCGTCTTGGGCTGATTACCCGGGCTTGTAGCCCAGTTAACCTTCATTTCCTTGTCGAGAAATACTCGCTTGTTCATGGCGGCCAGGGCCGTAGCCGCCGACGTGTGATTTGTAAACTCAAGGAACGCATAAGGGTCGTTACCTGGTTCTCGTATTATTTTACAACCTTTTACCTCACCTATTTGTCCGAATAACGCGCATAAGAATTCTTCTGTCACACTCGCGTCTAAATTACCGACGTAGAGAGTTTTCGGGTGGCTTTCGTCGCCCATATTAGCTTATATCGTAATCTAGCGGTTACTTTATTACGACTATGAACACTTATTATGAGAATACTTGCTAAACAACGTGTTATTTCATCACATTAAACATTGGATGACGGATAAAAGAAAGAAAAATGTCGCAAACAGCGCCTAGAACTTCTCGAAAGACGTTGCTGTTGACTCGTGAAACGTTCACTTTTCGGAAACAAACGCATCTATAGACGAATTTCCGGTAGAATGTTTTTAAAATGTTGGAGGGAAAATTTTTTCTTCATCAAATAAATCAAGAAAAGAGTGTCTTTGATTGTGAATATTAAAATCTGAAATAATTGTTTATTACCAATAATTTAACCTATTTAATTATATTTTTAATTGCATTTTTAAAACTCTATTATCTAACCATAAACTGTTATAAATATTAAAACATAGACAATAAAAATATCTTTTCCGGAAATGTGTGTCGCTTTGAAGGCTCATGAATCATCACAGATTCTATTTCTATTACAATAAATTGATGCTAGATCTGTATTTCTATTGGATGATCTAAATGTCAAATCATAACAACCAATACGAAATTGATTAGTGTATGGTTTATGATTGTAGTCAAGCAAAACAGCTAAAATTAAAAACAAAACTCAAGATTTTTTTAATGATGTGTTTTAATTTTTTTAAACCAGAAACTTTGAAGCATTGTTATTATTTTAACCGTACCAGGATGAAATTAAAAATCAATGATTATTTTTACCTTTAGCAGTAGTATTGTTTCATACAATTGAAATATAAAAATCAATATATTTTTCAAAATAATAATAATTACAACAAATAATCAACAGCCGTTGTACAGTGTGGGTTGTACACTGTGGTCGTTGATCAGCACTATAGAATAGATTAGAGACCATTGACAATTAATTATATTATTGCTCTGAGATATCTGCCGACTGCACAGATCTGTGGCCGACTGCCACCTGCCAAAGTGCCAAGTTGCCAACTGCCAAGTGCCAACAATAATCGACGATAACGACAGATGGGCTGTGAACAAGATTAAAAGTCTAAATTTGTTTAATATTGTTAATAGGGCTTTTTTATAAAATATGTGCATAATTTATAAATAATTTTTACAGAAAATCGATATCTTCAATAAACCTTTGCAATCGATTTTACTGTAAGGTTATTAAATGCGGATCAAGTACACGTATGCAGTATTTGTGGTCATAGTTTGTGTTATTTAGGTAGTTTAAAATGAAATAACTTAAAATAATACAAAATTAATCGTTACAATGTTACCTTTGACTCAAAAAGATACGCGGCATTCACGCGGTGGTGTTACCGGTATCCCGGAAAAATTCGGCAACTGGTTTAGACTCATTTATTCAGACAAGAACTCGAGGAATTTATTCCTCTTCCTCATACTTAACTTATCTTTTGCCTTCGTCGAACTGTTCTATGGCATATGGACCAACAGTTTGGGTAAGTTTAATTGATGTTTCTTATTTATTCTCTAAGAATTGCACATTATTGTTTTCCTATTTGAAGATTGGTTGTTTTATTATAAATTTATACCTAATTGATACCATATTGTTTGTTGACTATATAAAAACACAAAAATTTAACTACTGTTTAATTTATTATATAAAAATCCTGTCTAATCAGTTCTAAAATAATAGATACTGCAAT
Organism: Colias eurytheme; assembly: GCF_061535395.1. NCBI lineage: Eukaryota > Metazoa > Arthropoda > Insecta > Lepidoptera > Pieridae > Colias > Colias eurytheme. The sequence continues at coordinate 2,015,035 of NC_142997.1, read as the reverse complement.
GTACCTATTACAATATATTTTAAAGTTATCATTCGATTTATAAACATGTTTATTATTAAACATGTTACCTTTTATAAGCACATGTAAATTGTAATACATTTTACAAACAGAAAAATCATATTCAGTCATTAGGTATATATGTAACTAGCTTCCGCCCACGACTTTGTACGTGCATCCCCGTTTTTCCCCGTTCCCGCAAGAATTTCGGGAAATCCTTTCTTAGCGGATGCCTACGTCCTAACATCTACCTGCATGCCAAATTTCAGCCCGATACGTCCAGTGGTTTGGTTGGTGGCTGTGCGTTGATAGATCACTATATCAGTCACCTTTGAGTTTTATATAATATAGATTATCAAGCCACCATATTGAGCAAAATATCACAACTCAACATCCTATAAATCACAATTTATATCCAAAAGACAAATTATTAAATTGTCTCTTACAGGTTTGATATCCGATGCTTTCCATATGTTCTTTGACTGTACGGGCTTGGTGGCTGGCCTGGCTGCATCCCTGATATCAAAATGGAGAGCAAATGAACGGTACTCCTATGGTTACGCGAGGGCTGAGGTGCTAGCTGGCTTTGTAAATGGCCTGTTCTTATTGTTTATCGCATTCTTCATTATGAGCGAGGCTGTTGAAAGAGCTATTGAACCACCTGAGGTATGTATATCTATGCCTAATATAAAGCGGATGAGTTTGTTTAAACATGCTCTGGAACAACTAAAATTCAATATTAATATTTAATTATTTAAAAATTGAAGTGAATACATTTGGGGATTATCTGGGATTTTATTGTATTGTTCACATTATTAAGGGTCGATTTTTCAATGCTTGGATAAAATTTATCCATCCAATAAAGTATTACACGATAATATTAAAATGTCACGTAAACTGTCAAATACGGGCAATTAGAATATGTTTTTAAAATGGTAGTTTTATACATTATTCGACGGATAAGTTTTAACCAAGGATTGAAAAATTAGCCCTTAATCTATTTAACTTAAATTTGATTTATTTTCAATGAATTAATATATTTGGTTTTGAAACAAGGTAACATAAACATTGAAAAATATAGCATCTAAAAACTATAAACCAAACTGGTATTATTCATAATATTAATTCCTAGAAATGGAATTGAATAGTAGGTCAATGGAATGATATGGTATTTATGTAATAGCTTTCATGGCAATTAATGGCTTTCTCAAATTACTGTAATCTAGAAACAACTATTGAAAAATTGTAGCAATAGGGTTGCCAACTTTTTTTTTCCTATTAATTAATATTATTACATAGGTCTGAGATGGAAAATTAACACTTTTTATGTTTAAGAGCCTTTCTTTTAATGTAAAAGAATCATATCTTTGCACTGTTAAAAAAAAAATTATAAAACATAAAATTTAAAAACCAAATAACTTTGGTATTTGCATTCTTATCAGTAGATATAATAACTTAATCCTTACTAAATTGTGATATTGTTGGATAACTATACTGATAACAGATCTTACCATTCATAAAGAATTATTTTTGCCTAAAGTGAAACATTGACGGGCAACAAATTTGTAGCAAGGAATATACATTTTCTATTAAAAATCTAAATAGTCTAAACTGGAATAATAAAATTAAGTGGCCAAGTGAATACATAAAATTTGTGAAACTGGTTTTTTCTTAGAATATACCTACCTAGTTTCAGATTCGAAACAAATTCAGGATCTAGATTTTCTGAAAGTATTATAATTAATACCTATAAGAGATCTGTGCGAGTGTCGCTTCATTCCAATTAACAATTTTTGGATTGCTTTTTCATATACTAACTTAACTAATATTTGTGGTACTTGTATATTGAATCAATTAATTATTGTTACTGATTTCAATTATCTGTAGATGGGTTTATAAAGACGGAAAAGTTTTCAGCTTGTAGGTATCTATACAAAATTTGCTAGAGATATGTTTTGTGCTGATTTTTCCATTTTTCACGATATCGAAATTATTATGTGATCTTGAGTATGTTTAAATTACAAACTATCACGTTTTTATCAAATGATAAGTCGACGAATCGGCACGTATTTTTTCTCAAGTTAATTTGTTTTTTGTTACGTTAGCATACTTTACAGTAATGCCTTTCGTAATACCTACCAACTTTCTATCGAAATTCCATTGGTATTACATACCTATTTGGAATATGTATAACTAGATTTCCGCCCGCGGCTTCGCCCGCGTTTTCAAAGGAAAACCCGCATAGTTCCCGTTCCCGTGGGATTTCCGGGATAAAACCTATCCTATGTGTTAATCCAAGTTACCCTCTATATGTGTGCTAAATTTCATTGTAATCGGTTCAGTAGTTTTTACGTGAAAGAGTAACAAACATCCATACATCCATACATCCATACAAACTTTCGCCTTTATAATAGTATTAAGATTAAAAAATAAAATGTCAAATATGTAGTTTCGAAAGAAAATGGTTACAGACACTGTAGAGATAGATAGATATAAGTAGGTATGTAATAAATAATAATGTTCCAAAAATTAACAAAAAAGGCGGCTATTGTGTATCGAAATAAAAATAAGAGACTTCAAACTAGATGCTAGTTTTTACAATATGCAAAATACCATTCATTAGTATAATATCATGTTTATACTATTTTGAAAAGATACCACGCTACTTGATTATTATTAAAAGGTCAAATGTATAAAATATGCATCATGTAAGTTGAAATATAATAGGCTATTTGACAAGGTTTTGAAAACTGTCTCAAATTATTAAGATACGTTTATAGAGCACACAAAACACATGTTTCTTAATTTTTTGTAGTTATTCATTGAGAAAATGGAAAATAAAAACATGATATTCAAATACGCCGCCAAAACACAATTTTGAAGAATATGGCGTCTCGCGACCATGGTGACGTCACCGCGGCGTAAACATCAACTTGCTCCTAGTACTTATTGTTCGTTTTTGTTTTAATTATAGTATAATTAAGTTTATCTGTTTAAAAACCAGAAAATGAGTTCTTATAGGTGGTGTGTAGTTCCTGGATGCAGAAATACGACTATTAAAACCCCTGACAAACTATTTATATGTGCTCCAAAAGATATAAAAATGCGTAGATATATCAATTAAAACAGTTATATTTTTTTGTGAAGACCACTTCGATGTAAGTATGGTGTTGAATACCTAGTAGGCAGTTTATTTTATTTGCAATACATAGTATAAATCGTCTCATTACTTACTACGTGACCAAGCCAACTAGACCCTTTTCAACTGTGACGTCACCCGCCCATGTCTCGGGTACAGATAGCAAAAAAAAAATATTAATAATATCACTGTTCGCTCTCCGCTATGAATAGTCTTATTTTTCCCCATTTCGAGGGCTGTCTATGAATAACAACACAGTAAAAACTTAAACAAATAACAACGAAAAACTTAACAGTCAACAACAAGCTTTAACGATTAATAATAAAAAGTACAGAAATAACTAGCGATGCGAAACGTACGAATGCGTCGATGCTGCGAACCGTACTAAGGCGAACGCGGTACCTGAGGCGGTAAGCGGGCGGGGAGGCCGCATTCCACCCGAGCGTCTAGTTGGCTTGGTCGAATAATACCTGCTTGAGGTAAGATCACAGAACAGTAAGGGTGCACTCACACACATCAGTCACCGTCACGGCACGTCACCGGACAGGATTAAAAAAAAATATGTATCAATAGTTCTAGTATGACTCTGTTCCCACACGACAGTCGCCGGCACGAAATCTATCAGTGACGTCACCGGTCAGGCACGTCAAATAATCTTTCCATACATGTATCATACTTTTATCCCCACTCACCCGGTGCCGTCACGTCTCAGTTCAGTCAGCGTCGTGCTACCGTCAATTGCTACATGTTCTCTAGCGTGACACACGTCTAATCACTGACTAACCTGATGTATGTGTTCAATGATTCAGTCAAACCGGCGACGTGACTGACGGACAACATGACGGTGACTGGTGTTTGTGGATACGTACACAAACCGTCACCGATCAGTCATCGGTGACTTGACGGTGACTGATGTGTGTGAGTGCACCCTAAAGTAGATAGAAGTGTGATGTGGGCGTGGCCCACGTGTCACTAGTAAGGTAAGATCACCTAACTTGCTCTCAGTTATGCGCAGAAAAATATTCGAGTCGGTTGTCAGCTGTCAAACCTTTTTTCCATATTTATTCATTAATTAGGACGTGTTGTTCGGTATTAGAGTGCAAAAATGATAGCAGACGAAATAATATCAGCAATGAAGGCATTTCATACCATCGGTAAGTCTTATTTTTATTTATTTTAATTATATTTTATGTTATAACTTCGCTTGTCGTAATTTGTCAAAATTGTATACAAATATCTAGTCAAAATGAACCTTAATACGTAAGAAATTAGTACTATTATAGATTGAACATCAAACAAGACTTTCTGGAATATTATTGCAATAAACAAACGAATGTCGCTTTAGTGATGCTTGTGGCGTATATCGACAGTATCGATACTTTAGAAAAGACAAACATTATAAATATTAAATTTTATTTTATTTTTCCTTAGCTTTCATTTGTCCAATTTATTTATAGATTTCCCAAAGAGGCTAATTTAAAAGAGAAATGGAAAAATACAACGTGACGAGTTAACTGGATGCCAAACATCACTAAGCGGTCTAACAAAGGCCACCGATACAGCAAACCTACGGCAGTTCCAAGATTTAAAATAATGCATATCTCTCTGTTTGTATTTTGTAAATATTGATTAATACTATTCTGTTCCGTTTTTTATTTAATAATAATAATATAAAAAGACATACTTAGTAGTAATAAACATACTCCAAAATGTGACACATTATACTATAAGTACTCATATAAAAAAAAGAAAAAAAATACACAAAAAATATTTATTTGTGAATTATCGATAACAAGGCAGACATCCCTCAGAGCATAGCATCAGATAAATATCAAGTTAATGTCATTAATGTTGAGTGACACAAATTTCAACCTTATCTCTATGTGTTGCGTTTCAAATTTATATCTATCGAAAACTAACGCCCTCTGTTGTGGAGTAGCTGAATGTTTTCGAATTTGGAATTTCTGTGCAATGAGAAACAAAACAGCTAATATACCTAGGGATGTTATACTAAAATAAACCGTAACATGGTGCGTTAGGGTACATATTGAAATGCTGAATTTATAACCTAAGTCAGTTTCTACTCGAATTAAGCTGTCCAATCAAAGGCATAGTTTACTTGTAGTGTACTGTATAACTATCGGTTTAAATGTGTGGGTTTGGCGACACTGGTTTTCATACTAATTATGACAATAAAGCACTTCTATATGTTTTTACTGTTCTGTGGGTAAGATAATGATATATCACTACATAGTATAAAACAAAGTCGCTTTCCCTGTCCCTATGTCCCTATGTCCCTATGTCCCTTTGTACGCTTAAATCTTTGAAACTACGCAACGGATTTTGATGCGGTTTTTTTTAATAGATAGAGTGATTCAAGAGGAAAGTTTATATGTATAATAAGATCCATTAAGTAGTGGAGAAGTACTGTTATTTTTGAGGTTTCTAATGTGATGTCGTAAAAAATTACATTTATTCCGCTTACATTGCAAACGCAGGCTGAACCCTACGAGTTTTATCAAAATAATGTACTAAGTATTATACACATTGAAAAGGTCTACAGAAAAGTCCGCGATGGTATATGTCTATCTCTTATGGATAACCCACAATAACTTTTTTTTGTCATTTACTTTTTACGACAAATAATGGCTAATTTTCGAAGCGATTTTAACCAATACAGCATTAATCCTTAACCAATTAAATACCATGGATACATTGTTCATTTAATATAGATCTATATGGCCCTTTACACCGTATGATTTAAGTGAATATTTTCGAAGATATTACAGATTTAAAAATTGCAGGACGTAGCGTTTGCGGCCGCCCGGCTATGTATTTTATACCCGTGCGATGCCGGAGGCCGGAGCGGGCCGCTATATTTTTATACCTATACAACGTTCACAATTTTTCTGTAGTGTATTTAGTATCAGCATTGCACCCGTGCGAAGCCGGGGCCCGGGCGGGTCGCTAGTATGTATATAAATTGATGATGACGTGTTTGTATTGATATTGAAAATAATCAATACACACACGTCAATCCTATAAACTGGATGGCTGAAATGAAAAATAAAGGACTTAATCTAAAAAATGTATACTTCATAATTATTGTGCTATTAATGTGATTCATGTTTGTAGGTACAATTAACTAAAAAGGTAATGAATGACGATTGAAATATTAACTTACGTACTTAGCTGTTTTCACATTTCTCAATTGAGGAGCGTAAAAATCTTGGTTGTTTTTAAAGAACATGCCAACCATTATAGCACAGTATTACAATATTATTTCCTAATTATAGCGTCCACTTTAGGTAGATTTCTACTGTCTGCTTTTTCGAAATTAGGTTCCATGACAAACAAAAATAACACATAAAGAACAAAACTGATTACAGACACCTTGAATCACAAGAAATAAGTTATACAAGAAACAAAATCAAAAGCGAAATTCAGCAACGACGTGAGTAAACGTTGGGATCTCTTGTTATTTACGCCGCTGTGACGTCATGGCAGATGCAGCCAATCATGGATGTTTTCGGTCACGTGGTCATTTTAAAAAATATGATGTTTTTTCTCGACGATTTATAAATAAATAAGTTATTATTTATATCATTTATTAATTTAAATCGCTTCAAAAACCTTATATATATATGGATTACACAAAAAAGTAATTTATTTTTTATACTGTCAAATAGCCTAAGATCTCAGCCATTCGGCATTCTTTGAAGTAGGTAATAGGTTTTTTTTTTGTTTAAACATGATATTAAGAACAATAAATGACAAGACGCTTGTCTGGGTTGACCTGGGATAAAAATAAATACTATACCTACGATTTTTCATACGGTTAAAAATATAGCAATACAATGGTACCTAATATGATAATGGTACCTATACTAATGGTACCTAATATGATAATTTTCAAGCAAGAATATTAATTCATTCTTCTAAATAAATTAACTTCGTCTTAATTTAGATAAGGCGCTAAGATCTCCTATGAAATGTTAATCATTTAAAATTATTACTTTTCAGGTAAAGCACGAACGTCTACTCTTGGTGTCAATTCTTGGGTTCTTAGTGAACATGGTTGGTATTTACGCTTTCCACCATGGCCACGGACATGGGCACGGTGGTCACGGTCACTCGCACGGCGGCCACGGCCACTCGCACAACCACGACCACGGCCACTCGCACGATGACATCGAGGCGCCCACTGGCGCAGGATCGGCCATCATGCGCGGAGTATTCCTCCACGTCCTGGCCGATACGCTAGGTTCCGTTGGAGTGATAATATCCGCCATTCTAATGCGAATGTTCGGCTGGATGAGAGCAGATCCGATTTGCTCGATGGCTATCGCGCTGCTGATCGCCGCGAGTGTGATTCCTCTAGTGCGGGATTCGGCGGGAGTGTTAATGCAAAGGACGCCGCTTTCGATCGAACGCGCGTTACCGAATCTGTTTACGCGCGTCGTGGGCCTGGCCGGCGTGCACGCCGTGCAGGAGCCACACTTCTGGACTCTGTGTAGTGATGTTCACGTTGGTGCTATAAAGCTAGAGGTAGCGAGGGAGGTGGACCCGCGGTATGTCACGGAACAAGCCGCTAGAATATTCCGAGAGGCGGGTGTGAAACATTTAACAGTACAATTAGACTATTCTCCGCTTTGATGAGTACTCGTGTACAGTTTGGTTGTTTAATTTGTATATAAGATAGAGTAAATGAGTGTTATATAGCATTTGCACATACGAGAGTGTCGCAGTTTTATTTATGGTAATCAGAGACGGGCGGACTGAGCGAGTTACGAATTTGACAATTTGGAAAATGAATAAAAATGTGTGCAATGTGAGAACTATCTTTAGTATTCATGTTTACACCTCATAGCTTATTATTTCGGCTGAATTTATAACAGACTGTAGAAATCAATCAATCCTAGAGAAATGATTATAAATCACTAACCAACATTAATTTTTACTAAAATCAGTTCATAGTCCTGTGCTTGTAGCATAAACTGCATTATTCATGCGTAAATGATATCTAGACTAGTACAACTGGAAAGACTACACTTTTTTGCAATAAGTAATTTGATATGCGGTGCTCAGATTATGTTACCAAGTTACAGTAAGAGATTATAGAACTCGGGTAAACTAGACAATTTTCTAACATTTTTATAAGATTAGAAGAAATAGCAGGTACAAAACACCAAACTTATGAGGCGAATGTAGTGACCTCTATAACTTGAAAATATTTTTATCGAAGCCCGAAGATAGATTAGGAAGTTGTAATCAACGAGAAATTCTTGCATCATAAAAAGTATCAAAAGTGAATAGCTAATTAACCATAATATGAGATTGTTTTAAACTCCTATTGGCCGGTCAACAAACCGTATTTTTATTTTTGTTGATTTGAAAATCTGCAATAACATATTATTATGTCGTACCTTTATTATGTATTTTATGATTTTAATTCTAGGAAAATATTAAAAGAAAATTACTTATTTCTATTTACACTTTTTTATGCTTTATATTTTTACTTACTTTTATATTATTTTTGTAAATGTTATACATTCCATGCAATCGATATTTATTTAAAGTTCTCGTTGCTAATATTATGTTTCCTTATAAATTATTGAATATATTATGCACATTATTTTACAAAAGCCCTATTAACGATGTAGGTACTTTTAATTACGAAAATGATTGAGAAACGAAATATTGCTTGTTACATTATTTGTCTAGTTACGAGAAAAAGTATATATTTATGTAATGTTTATTAACTATATTTATTTATATAAAATAAAATAATTTTATTGAGAATGGTTGCAAGCATGCATTTAACGATTTGCCTCTCACCGATATTATACTGTAAATGTTAAAAACCCAATATTGTAAATTATACAATGAAATCTAATTCTTATAATAATACCATTTAGTATTTTTCTTAAATTAAAATGGCATTTGAATTGAAAGTTTTTAATTAACAATAGTGAGAAGTTAGAACTACATTACCTAATATAATTTTAATTGGATGCTTGTCGGATGTCACTTGTGTATAAATTTACATTTCAATGATGCGAATTAGAGGGAAACTTGGAGGGAAATTAAATTTGACAAATAAATATTTTGAATAGGTTAAACTTTTCTTGTCCGATTTTAATATAATATGTATGAACTTATTGAATTGGTCCTTTTAATGTTTCTTGGCTTAAGTGTAACAAAATATCGCATTTATAAAGGTGTTTACAATTGAAGATTTTATTCCGTAATATTATTGATGGGAATGCCAACCTGCAATCGTTTTACCACTTATTGATGATTATTGTAATAAGTGATACCATAGTATAAAGATAACAAGTAGGCCGTTCGTTTAGGAGCGCACGGTACCTAAACTTCCGAGGCGCAGCGTTCTAACATGTCACGTTGGTATTTTTAATAATTGTTTATACAAACACCGACCGCTCACAGCAATAGCGCCCCCGCGCCCCTAACGAGTTACGAGAACCGTCTATGAGAAGTAACCGAGCGACGTTGTGTGCGTGCGTCAAGCTTGCGTACGTATATGAACGGGGGGCGTGGCCAAGCGCTCCAAGTACATACAAATGACGCGAAGTATCTTCGTGCGAAGATAACTTACTTGCTCTCTTTATACTATGGTGATACTAAAGAAATTGTATTTAAATTAGGTATATAATAATTTGCATCAATAGGTAAGTTCTTGAGGAGCTAAAAATATTGTCACAAAGTAATAAATCAACATCTATTGGAATTTGATAATATAATACGAATTCGCAAATAATATGGATTTGAAATAATGAATATAGCCTACATTACGCAATAGTTTTGTCTATAAGAAAAAATTGTTTCAAGTATCTTAATTTTATAACTTATATGTAAATTATTTTAATGTTACATCTTGATCTATTATTTATGGTTTTCGTTCAGATGTTTTTCAAAGGAAGGGTTTTTAAAGAGAAATATTCTACAATCCACAAGTGTACAAGTTACTCAAACTTATGTTTTTTACCAAGCAGATGTATTTAGATTCAGCAATAAAATATTAATTGAAACTGGTGTTTTATTACTTATTTTCATTGTTAACGCTGCAATTATCATTAAGTACTTAAGTACCCATATAATTTTGGAGAAAATTCAAATTATAATTTAAGAAGTTAAACAACTGATATCTTGCAGATAACGATCCAATTATGCGAGGAATGTCGGCCAAAATTAAGTAAATAATACATCACAATTTCAATAAATATATAAAGGTTTTTAACTTACATAAAATATCATGTAATATTTACGAATTTATTGGAATACAAAAAAACACGCCATTATTTCAAATACTTTTATACATCCTTAGACAAAATCATTCATATACATACAACAAAAATATTAAATAAATCTGTTTAAGTTATTGTATATTACGCGACGCCTCGACCACTTATCGCCGCGAGATCTAAAACGGTGTAGCCACAGCATATTGGTCCAGAGATAAGTTTTGTTCTAGTCTCGACACAGAATTTATAGACATTTGTGCAAACAAAACCAAAAGCAGGAACATAACAGAGTATTAAATTCATAAAAATAGGACAATTTAATACTTATTTACTTATGCACATTAATCGATAAAAACTTGCGTAATAACTCAGGCCCCAAAATCACAGACAATATAGAAAATCTATTATGTCATGGCCCGATCGGGCCGTTCGGGGCTCAATGGGATATTTCATTCAACTTACTTTAAGAATGACATTGTTTTATAGGTAAAAAATATTAGAATCGCGCGGGACACAAATGTGACTACACCAAAATAAATAAAGTTGTTATTCAATAAGTTTCTTGGCTTTGAAGTATCTACGGAGGTAGAGCACTTGCCATGTCGCCAGTCCCAACAGGCACACCATTGAAAATATACTGAAGAATAGGACTCTGTTGTTTGTTGACTCTGAAAAAAAAAATACATTTTATTGTTAAGCAAAGTCAGGAGAAACTAGACTGTCATGTATAAATATCAATAATTATCAACTTTGCATTATATGGAAATGAATGCAAAAAGCTATGTGATTCAATTTCAACTATAAATAGGAAAGTCGATGACTTTCATATGTCTATTGTTTGTTAGTTTATTTTGCTTACCCCATATCCCAATCAAATTTAAATACAAACAATTTTTTTTAGGTTATAATAATAATAGACGGGCATTTCTCCGCAACTCGACGTCAAGCGCCTATTTTGCGTGAAGGTTTAGGTTATATTTGTTTGAATGAACACCAATGACGTCACAATATGGCGCATAATCGATCTTACTCTTAGTTGAATCACATAGGTTTTCAAATTCCTTTACCATTAGTGTCTCTCATTTCCTCTTCCCTCTTCCTCATGAGAGTGAAGTCCTGGACAATCGCCTCGGAGAGATCTTCCAATCTTTTCAACTCCAGTTCCATTGGCTTCAATTTGGCAGCTTCACCAATCTACATACAAACATTATATTTAGGACCGATTTTTCAATGCTTGGATAAAATTTATCCGTCCAATAAGGTATTACACGATAATATTAAAATGTCACGTAAACTGTCAAATGCGGGCAATTTGAATACGTTTTTTTAATGGTAGTTTAATACATTATTCGACGAATAAGTTTTAACCAAGGATTGAAAAATCAGCCCTTATATAAATTATAGCATTTTATTTAAATAGTCCATTTCAAAGCACGCGAATTCTAGTTAAATGGTTTTTTTTTAACACGAATAATACTTGCTAGAAAAAATGTCTTTAAAAAAAACTTTGAGGTTATGTTGTAAACAAGGATTTGTGTAGGGCTAGGGAACTATATAAAATGGCCATTACATGCAAACTCTTTAAACACTCATTGTGTATACCTACACAGATGATAAAATGATATAAATCACACAATTAATGCTGTTAGGCAACATGATAATAGTGAAAAACACTCATATAATTAATGGAATAGCACTGTACACACATTTTGTGATAAATTAATCTGGATTTCAATATTAGAGTACAAACTTCTAAAAATTAACTATTTTTGGAACCTCATACTGTCCATTTAATAAAAGCACATAACTGAAGGAATTACGGACAGATGATCATTTTCTTATTAGACAAAAAAAACTTGTAAAATGCATATAAAATTAAGCCAAATATATTAGCTAAAATAAATACAAAAATGAGAAAAAAAATAATAGCATGCTGCTAAAAATAATGCAGACACTCAACCATGTAAATAAGCACTCATTACCCATGTATTCTAGAAGTTGTTGTTTGTGAAGCGCACCAACAAAAAGTAGAAATAAAAATAAAATAAAATATGTATAAGCATTGAAAATTAAAGTAATAAAATAGAGCGTGTGTGCCGAGCTCATGTATCAGAAGTAAAACTTCTTTGGCAAGATTCAAAGAATCCAAAATCATCGCCTTAATCCATGACGTGACGGTATTGCCATGACGCTACATTTAAATTTTACTGTCAACGCGCCTAACGAAGTTTCACTTCAATAAATAAAAAGTGGAAAAAGATAAAACTTAAATGCATATTATATTGTAGTAAAAACTAAAAAGTACTAACATAGTAGTAACATCTATTGAAACAATAATAATATATAACCATATATTTGTATTAAAATTAGTGCAGTAAATACTTACGCCTTCATAGTTTTTAGCTTCAATTCCTACTTTAATGTCTAAATGTACATCTTGTGGCACACCACGGCGTTCTGAAAAATAATACAATACATTACTATTTATTTATATATTTCTGATATTAATGAACAATAACATTTTTTTATATTTCTCAGCATCTGAGTGTTGCAAGTGGTTTAAGAGAGGTCTTAGGTTTAATCACAATGAAACAAAAATTAGCTTAGCAAGGGACCGAAAGCTGATCAGTCATCACCATAATGAAACCATATTAGTGAAAATGTGAAATGAATCGAACTTATACTAAACTATGTTTCCGCTCGCGGCTTCGCCCGCGCAGTCAAAGAAAAACCCGCATAGTTCCCGTTCCCGTGGGATTGCGTCATTTTCCCGGGATAAAAAGTAGCCTATGTCCTTTCTCGGGTATCAAAATATATCCATACCAAATTTCATGAAAATTGGTTCAGTAGTTTAGGCATGATTGAGTAACAGACAGACAGACAGAGTTACTTTCGCATTTATAATATTAGTATGGATTGATAAGAGGTCACTGACACACATTAACAGTCATATTTTGTGAATGTATTACGAGATTTTTAACATTCAGGTCTTATTTGTTATAGGCATTAATAATTATCATAGTTGATTGTAATTGTTTATGATAGTATACTAATTTATAAGATGGTGTGATGACTATGTAGCAGAAAAATTTGTACTTACTATAAGTACAATGGTCTAGATTTTGTGGGTGAAAGTTACCCTCATCAAGGACCATGGGTTTTCATTCATTTTTGAATAACAAATTTACCTATGCCTTTTAATTACGAACAAAGTTAATAATCTGAACAAAGTAGAGAGACTGTATTAAGCAAGTAATATTATCGTTAAAATATAGATTGATCATTCATGATAAATGATAATGTTTATTTATCAATAACTAGCAAACCCGGCAAATTCCGTTTCGCCACCTTATGTTTAAATACCACCTTCATAGTTTAAACACCAAACGAAATGTTACATAAGGCGCTGTATGTGAAAAGTGACTTTCCCGGTTTTCCCGCTTTTCTGTTGAATTGTTTCCTGAATTTTCTTTGCTACAAACCTCACGGAGCCAGAGACCTTTCCAACTAATGCAAAACGAATCGAATGGAAATCGGTTTGTGCGTTCTGGAGTTATAGCGTCAGGAAGGAATACCCGACTTATTTTTATAAAGTAGAAAGACATATTATGAAGTAACAGTTTATATACATTTCTTCATGCACATGGTCAAGTAAAAACTTTTAGGTTTTTTTTTTATCGATCAAGTCAACTTATATTTAGTTTTTTTCATAGGGTTGGCTTTAGTTAACTGCCGCACGAATTTGTTGGAAATATTTATATTTTTAGTTAGCTAGGTAATGTAAGATTGTAATTCCAAAATATTATCGTTAGGAAACTTGTAGTTTTTTAGTTATTAATTTTTAAAGTTAATAATTTTTTGTGCGAAAAAAGTGCATTTATCCGTTTTGTTGTGCAAAAAAGCGGACCAAGACGTTCCATTTCACTGTACTGTGACTTTACGCTGCGGCCGGCGAGTGCCAAAAGCGATTTTAGGGCGATTCCTACTCAAACAAAAAAAAATCTACGTAGGTAGGTTAAAAAACTATTATACTTTTATTTTTAATATTCAAATAGGTAGCGAGGAGCGAAGCGACGAGCGTGTTAGGTTTACTCTTGAACTGCCGCACGAGCCGAGCGAGCGAAGCGAGCGTGCCGCGGCAGCGGCCGGCGAGTGCCAGAAGCGACTTTAGGGCGATTCCCACTCAAATAAAAAAAACTACGTAGGTTTTCACAACTTGTTTGTATTTTATTTATGTATCGTAAAATTTTTGTTACACCAATTCCATACATTTTGAGGTTAGAATAGGAAAATTGATGGTAAAAATTTAGAACGTGGACCGTCAATGGGGGGGCGGGGAGGGGGAGGGGAGGGGAGGGGGGGTCAGGGGGAACTCCTAGGTACCACCCCCCACCGGCGCAGACCAGTAGTTCCTGAGATATTCAAGGTCAAAGTTTGAAGTTATAATTGGGCCTAAAGTTACAAATAATGGATGGTAGGATAAACCTTTCCCTTCCCTCCACTCCCAAACTCCCTCCAGTTTCACTATATTGCTTCTGCTTCTGCTCCAGCGCTGCGGGAAGTGCAGCCCTATCACCCTTGCGTAGCTAAGTACAGGCACCTAACTCGCCTACGCAGCTTCGGCTGTTTGGTCGCCTTCGGCGACCAGCCTCAGCCGCTTCAGCTCGTACGGTGCCTGCACTTAGCTACAGCGGGCGAGGGCTGCTCTCCCTCCGCGCTTCCGATTTTTTAAATACACTCTAGGGGTAACAGCGGAAGGACCACGTGGAGTCGGGGTTGACAGATTTGGTTATGTGACTGTTCATCTTTTGTGTAATGGATTTATGTGTGTTACATTACCCATAATTGTATTATTATTATAAGAATTACTAACTTAAATTGAATTATAATTAAATGTAATTGAAATGAATTATTAATTAAAAGCCGAGCAGCTACATTGCTGGTGTGGCTATATGTAAACTAAAGTACCCGTCACGAGAAGCTATAAATTATGTAAACAAACATCTTTTACTAAGTAAACATTTTATACTGCGAGATAATAATAAATTGACCATATTCAATCGACATGAAATATAGACGGGTTATATGAAAGTAACAACCTATTTAATTTAGTCGGATCATATTTTAACGACGCAAAGCGCTATCGTTTGTGTTTCTTGGTACCGGAACGCGTCCGTCGCAGGGATTGTGAACTATCGGGACGCCATTTTGAAATAAACGCATCATTCGAGTTTCGAATGCGTACGAGTTTGTTTCATTGCTTTGCATATATCGCGGATCTGGTTGTTATTGTTAATTTTGTTATTGTTTCGTTATCACTTTTTTATTGTTGTTACTTTAATTGTTGCGTTAATTTTATTTGTTATTACGTATAATGGAGCCAGTAGCCAGTACATCTAAGGAAATAAATTCGCCACGAAAAAAACGTCAAAAGGTGCGTAATACAATTTATCTAAAATATATAATAAGTAAAAAGAAAGAGTTGTTTGTTCAAACGCGCTAATCTTTGGAAACTTAAGGTTAATATTAGAAGTAGGTTTTAAATTGTGAAGTAATTGGTTAGGTTAATTGGTATATTTGTTATATTTGTATATATATGTGTATTGGTATATTTGTTAATTGTAATATTTGTTACTTAATAATTTATTAAATCTTAAACAAATTCATTTTTTTTGTTGGTCCAAATGTTGTGAACTCCTGAACACTTGTTTACAAAATTTATAGCTTCTCATGACGGTTACTTTAGTGTTTTGTGTAATGTCTTTATCTTTACTAAAATACTTAATTTAACTTTGTGCGTTGTTACTATTATCCAATATATTTATATTTTAGAGGAAATATAATAAAACACAAATATTTTAATGAATTTTAAATTTTAACAACCAATTTAACATATTTTAACTTCTTTTATATACAATAATACTAAAATAACTATCAATTTATGTATTTTATAAAGTATTATTGTGAGAAAAATATCACTAAAGCTGTATGAGTGAATCCTTTGCTAGTGACAAGCATCTGTCAACGTCAAAATTACGAAAAGTAGTACAAAATTAAACAAATTTGTTTATTTTATTATAAAAAAAATACGCGGCTTCACAAGTTGAAACTTCGTAAAATTACTTCTCAGAGTCTTATCTTATCGCTATAAAATCGCCGATATCCAACTCGACGGTCCATATTCTAAATTTTATCCAAATTGATTTTTCTCCAAAACTATTGGTTTCCTAACTTTCCCCTTTTGGTGGGAGGGTCCCCCCCTCCTCCCCCCCCATCCCCCACCCACAAAAAACCTATAATACGTGCGGCAGTTCTCTAAAGAAACCCCTTTTCATACTTACCAGGTGGCATTTTAGATATGAAACAAACTTCAAATGTATCATATGTTTCTGTCACAAATGTGAATTTTCCTTTTTTAATGTTATCATTCTGTGCTAAGATGTGGCCTTTTGAGTCTTTGACCTGACAAACAAAACAAATAAACATTTTAAATGAAAATAGTCTGGCTACAATATTGTCATATTGAGTGGATCAGTTTTCACATTTCATTTATATGTGTGATGATGTGTATTCTAATAAGATTAAATCTCAACCAATTACTGGATTGTCTTGTATTATACGCTAGCAGGACTGAATACCGAAATTTATATGGCGGTAACCTTAACAAAAATACTTGTGTAATGTAACTTCTACTTACAACATAATCTACACGTTGACCAGTAACTTCTGTAATTTCATATTCTCCAGCGACTAGCACGTTTCCTTGTAACTCTTCTTTTAAACATTTTTGGGTGTTAGGTGCCAAACTCCACATAATAGCATTGCAGTTACACCAAAATATACTTAACAAGATAGCGAGATATTGTACCTCCATTTTGCTATTATATGTTCTTCTATTTATAAGCTAAATAGTATTAAACATGTCATAACTTTACGAGGAGAAAACAAACATAAATTCGTATTCGTTTGAAAAAGATACCGATGAGTTGGCCCGACAGAAGAGAAACGTCGTCGTGTGTTTTTTTAAAATAAGAAACTATGTCGTGGATGCGAGGCTATTCGCTAGATAGATTTTATTTTTTAAATTATAAAATTTTCGTTTTATTTTCGTATTATATAAGTTACCGGAAATGTATGAAATCAAGGAATTGCATACAAATCCTAGGAAATGTGTACAATTCCGATACCATTTAGGAAATGTATAAAATATTGTTTAATAAACTATTTAATGCATAGATATCCTAGGAAATGTATAATCTTCCTAGGAATTGTATACAATTCCAATATCGTATTAGGAAATGTATAAAATAAATGATTTCTGTAATAAAAGCGTTTAAGTAGGAGTAAAAAAAAAGTTATAGTAAGTATGTGGTGATTTTAATATTGATATACTTTTACAAACACAAACGGCAACACGAATTGTTAATTTGTTTCAGTCATTTAATCTGTATAAACTTTTTAATGAACCCACACGAATTACACCTACTTCTGCAACCTGTATTGATAATATATACTGCGACTGCATCTGTTTAGAGAAAAATATTCTCAATACACTCACTTCGGATCACTGTGGCCAGAAAGTAGTTTTTGAATGGGATTGCTTACCTGAATTTAAAAGAATTAATGTTAGGCCTATAACTAAAAAAGGCATTAATAAATTTAGAGATAATATTAATAAAAACCTGCCCGTACTGAATGATCAATCCTGTCATAATAATCCTTGTGAAATGTTTAAAAATCTTTTTAATTTAGTTCATAATGAATTTGAAAAAATATTTAAAGTTAAATCTTTAAATATTACCAAGGATTTACCATTTAGTAAATGGGCGACACCTAGCATACATAGGTGTAGGATCGTTCTTTATGAGTTATATGGTATGAAGCAATATAATAAAGACCCATCTTTTCTTAGATATGTTAGAAATTACTCAAAAACTTTTAAAATTGTTTGTTTTACTGCGAAGCGTTTGTATATCAGAGATAAAATACGCGACTCGGATAATAAAGTTAAAACAGTTTGGTCTATTATTAATGGTGAAATGGGTAAAAGCAAATCAAGTAATACCATAAAACTTGTACATAATGGCATGGTTATTGACAAAAATGCTGATGTTGCGCTTGCTTTTGAAGATTTCTTTAGTAGTGTCCCTGCTAGCATTACTAATAATTTAAACTCGTCTTCAGTACTTGCAGAGACCTTTTTGAGGGACCATGTTGCGGGGTGCAGTACATTATTTCAATTGCGTCACGTAACTGCTAATGATATTGTTACAGCATTTAAGACACTTAATTTAAAAAACACTTGTGATCTTTGGGGAATGTCCGTAAATTTAGTTAATAATATAATAGAAAATATTGCAAACAATTTAGCTTTCATATTTAATAAGTGTTGTGACTATGGTGCATTTCCTAATTTACTAAAGCTTAGTAAAGTTATACCTCTATTTAAGAAAGGCGATCAAGAAGACTGTAACAACTATAGACCTATCTCGATTTTACCAACATTAAGTAAGGTATTCGAAAAGTTAATATTAAACCAATTGACTAGTCACTTTGCTTCTAATAATTTGCTGCACACCAAACAGTTTGGTCTCACAAAGGGGCGCTCAACCACAGATGCTGGAGTTGCACTACTAACACATATATATAAGGCATGGGAAAACTCAAAAAATGCTTTGGGGATATTTTGTGACCTCTCCAAGGCATTTGACTGCGTTGAACATTGTACATTATTGCGTAAACTTAATCACTATGGGATTAAAGGACAAGCTCAGAACCTCATAGCCTCATACCTGCATGATAGGATACAAACTGTAGTTGTTAATGGAGAACGTTCTAGCGGTGCGTCAATTAACATTGGTGTTCCACAAGGATCTATTTTAGGACCCTTCTTGTTCTTGGTATATATCAATGATCTACCTTATTATTTACAGGATAGGTGTGAAACAGTTCTGTTTGCAGATGATACCTCATTAATATTCAATGTGGATAGGCATGACCCAAATGTTGACGAAGTGAACAGTACTCTTTTACACATATCCGACTGGTTTACTGCTAATAATTTATTATTAAATGCCAAAAAAACAACTTGTGTTGAATTTTTACTACCTAACGTTAAAAAGTTGAGCAGAAATATTACCTTGAACGGGGAGGTATTACACCCTACAGAATCGACTGTATTTCTTGGGTTAACATTGGACGAGAAACTACAGTGGGGAGCCCATGTCAACACCGCTGCAGGTAAGCTCAGTTCAGCAGCATATGCAGTCCGAAAGGTAAGGCATCTCACCGATGAAGATACAGCTAGATTGGTTTATTTCAGCTACTTTCATAGTATTATGTCCTATGGAATTCTACTATGGGGCAGGGCAGCAGATATAGAAACTATATTTATCTTACAGAAAAGAGCCATTCGCTCTATATATAATTTACGTGCTCGGGACTCACTAAGAGATCTCTTTAAGAATACTGGTATCCTTACTGTACCATCACAGTATTTATTTAATAATATTTTGCATGTACACAAAAATGCCGACGTACACACAAGAGTAGGAGATAGACACTGTTATGGCACAAGGAACAGAAATAGAATTGAAATGCCATTTTTCCGATTAGCTAAAGTTAAAAATTCATTTATGGGTCAAGGTATACGCTTTTACAATAGAATTCCTCATAATATTAAAGAGTTTGGTAGTGCTAAATTTAAAACTTATGTAAAAAATATATTAGTTCAGAGAGCCTATTATAGCATTAAGGAATATATGGAAGATGAAAATCCATGGAGGGTTGTCGCGTAAGAACCACAGGACAGTTCTTTGGCATATTATGATATATTATGTAGTTAGATTTAAGTTACAGATTATGTAATATTGACAATATGATTTTAAAAGAGCAACTATGGAGTTTCTTGCCGGTTCTTCTCCATAGATACTGCTTTCCGAATCGGTGGTAAATGTTAAAAATACTTATGTAATGACGATTCGAAAGTGCTACTAAAAGTAGTCTAATTGAATAAATAAATGTTTGAGTTTGAGTTTGAGTTTGAAAACACTGCATCGGGTAACAGTGATTACCGTAAAATAATAATAATATGTTCATATTATCTTACTAATTAACATTTCTTAAATCAACTTATATTCAATCAAATCAAATTTTCATTTGGTTAGTAATCAGTCCCCTCGTCCCGCTGTCCCCTTGTACACGTCCCAGTCGGATTGTATAATCCGCCGTATTACAAACGGCCGGCATTTTGTAATATGCCGAAATTCGTCTTTTTCCAAAATTCTACAAAAAGACGGTGAGCCGACGGAGCCCCACTTCGTGGGGCTCCGTCGGCTCACGACCTATTTCTATCTAGTTTTAAAAAACACGAACCTCACCTAACCCACCCCCTTATCCAAACTATAAATTCTGATTACGAATTTTCGGCCCTCCCCCCATCGACCCGCGTACCTTCCATTATCTTAGATGTTTTACATTTCCGATTGCTATTTAGGAAATGTATAGATTTCCTAGGCAATGTGTATAAAATAATTTATTTCACACATTTCCGTGCGATTTTAGGAATTACATACATTTCCTAGGAATTGTATACAATGACGGATTATATATGTCACGGCTAAAGGTAGGTGAGAACATAAACTTAAGATTAGCCGGCTAAACTTAGGTTTATTTTCGACGAGGTGTTAATGTTAGTTTGTTCTATCTTTAGCCGGCTAAACTTAAGTGTAACCGCAGGCCCGTGGCTAAAAATGTCGGGGTGGGTAGATTTGGTTAGCGCCGGGCCGGTGGAGGGCTTGAGGGGCCCGCACAGTGCCAGAAAACACTCGCCCTGTTCCTTACATGTATTATAGTAACCAAATCTACCCACCCCGACTCAGGGCAGAAAGCTGGTGGCTAGGTTAGGTTAGGTTAGAACTCTTAAGACCCGCACGAGCCGAGCGAGCGCAGCGAGCGTGCTGCGGCAGCAGCCGGCGAAGTGCCAGAAAACACTCGCCCTGTTCCTTACATGTATTATAGTAACCAAATCTACCCACCCCGACATTTTTAGCCACGGGCCTGCGGTTACACTTAAGTTTAGCCGGCTAAAGATAGAACAAACTAACATTAACACCTCGTCGAAAATAAACCTAAGTTTAGCCGGCTAATCTTAAGTTTATGTTCTCACCTACCTTTAGCCGTAACATATACATTTCCGTTAACATATATATTATGTACGCCAATAATAATCATTATTTATAGTATTCTAAGCATACATGAATACCTTAAGGAGGCATAGGCTATATAACCTTATATTAAGATTTAATCATAAAAACTAAACAACAAAAAAAAACTCAATAAATTGACATTAGAATAAAGTTATCTTGCCTGGCAGGTTAAAATTTTATTTCATTCAAATAGTTTTATAGCCATGTGAATACTGATTTATGACTTTTCTGGCAATAAATGGTTCTTTAATCAAAAATTGGCCGTTCCAAATGATTAAAATTAAATTATGGTAAATTTCGTAATTTTTCGATTTCCATGCTTTAATGTACATGATGTTGTTTTTGAAGATGTTACAATCGAAGGACAACTATGATTTTTGTGTCAAGAATAACCCTATGTTAAGGTAGTTTTTAGCAGTACCAGCAAAACCTTGGTGGTACATTTTTTTTTCACAGGATTTTTTCGAAAAATCAATATTTTGCCGAGAAATTAAAAAAACTACAGAAAAAGTTAAAATAAAAAAATGCAGTTTAATTATTTACACAAGATGAGTCTATAGTGCGATAGGTAGGTTATTGCGCTATACCTATACCAAATTTCATTCAATTCGGTCCAGTAGTTTTCATAACAGAGTGGTTTTGTGACAAAAATATTGAAACTCCGGATTATTTATAAAAAAAATCATAATTTCTAAACCGTAAGTTTTCGCTTAACTAAAGTTTGTTTTAAATGATTACTCATGATGCTCTCAAGCTGAAAAAAATTTTTGGACCACTATAAACGGGGCACCCTGTATATGATACCACATCGACACGTATAAAGGCACAGCCCATGTGTAAAGGTAATCAACATATATCACCCAACACAAAACAATATATTAGATAGGGATAGGATTTAGGACTTAAAAATATTTTTTTTAATTCATTTTATTTTATGTACTTTTAATGGCTTATGGCTACCCTAAATTCCCAATCACATAAAAAAAATTAACAAACGTCAAATGTCAATTTTATAACCACAAAAGTTGTTTAGATTGGGAACTTTTTATTAAAACTGCAATATTTTGCAACGAATGCTATTTATTACCTCAATTTTAATACCGTAGTGTAGATATTTCTGGTTCTAAAATCATTTAGTACTGTAAATAACGATTCTTCGAACCTACAAATACATAAATTTAACACAGCGCACTGATTATTATTCTCGAAGTTTTGAAGTGTTTTTAGATATTACAGAAGTTATTTTATGGATGTTTTATCCCATGTAACTAGTTGGTTTTGGAACACATAAAGTTAAGTAAGTATGAGTCATAAAAATTATTTCGTATCATTACTCCATGTTTACATAATACCAACTCCTAGAAACTTAGGGTACTTTTAATGAGGAAGGTCTGTACTTGTTTATTCTATAGGTACCTACTTCTTATATGTAACAAATGCAAATAATACTATCCCTCTCAATGTACAATAATACAAATTCATTAATAATAATATTGTAGAAACAGAAAATGTTTATATTTGTGGAAATCTTACTGCCAATAATTATATGGGTTCTTTCTACATAATGATTATTCCCACTTCACAATTTTACAATATGTATATTTTTAATGATATGATATGATAGTTCACATAGATTTTAAGTTTAATATGCAATAACTTTCAATACCAAAATTACATAAACTAATAAATATATTAAAATATTAGGCTTAACATATAATATAATGGTTTTAAATTTCAAATTTCAGTCTTTGCCGCTCAACCAGATTGAATTTACAAGTGACCACACTCAAACGGCCAGCAAAATGCATCTTTCCAAAGCATTGGACTATTTAATATTTTTTGTGTAAGGTGAGTTCTTTATTATTGTATAATTTTTTTATAAGTTTAACTGTCTAAGTGAAGGTGCCTTTCACTATATATAATTTTTTTTTATATTTTTACACAATCATCCATGTCATATGTGATGCCTTACTCCATAAATGGACTATCTACAAAAAAATTCAAATTGGACCTGTAGTTCTTGAGATAAGTGTTCAAACAAACAAACATAAGTACATCTTCAACTTTATATTCTTCGTATAGATAACTTGTCATTTTATACATAGTATTTACTATTAATGAGATATGAAGTATCTATTCTCAAATTACAATTGTGAAGTATATAATGCCTCACCGCCTCATTAATTGTCTTAGGTATTTTTTCTGATGTTTTAATAGTGTGATAAATAATTTAATAATAGAAAAGATGAATATAATAATATTAAATGTCATAAATATTATATTTGTCAATGCAGGTACAAAATCGATTTTAAAACCATGTTTTACTTTTCTATTGCAAGCCTTGTTTATTTTTACTCAAAATGTTTTATTATAATTCACATCACCAATAAAGAAAAAAATATACATTATCGTATAGGAGGTAGCAACGTTGACAAGAGAGAATTTTAGAATACATGTTGCTGTAATTTCAGTTATTTTGATGACATATTAATTATTTTGAAATAAAAAATTGCACATGGCACCTATTTAATAACGAAAAAAAACATCTTGCAATAAAAAATTTATGTCTGATGGATCTACCTGAAGGCAAAAGATTAAAAATTACGCGTTAATAAATGACTTTAAAGTTAAGTATATTTTCCTGTGCGAACTAATAAATGCAACCATTACCGCCAGCCACATAGCCCGGACTCTAACCGAAATAGCAAGAGAAACAGTATATCAAAAACCCAACTATACTAAGGCCGGGTCCACATTTGTAGCATCTTGACGTATCACGATCAGTCGTATCGTATCGAGTATTTGTATCATAAATATGGACGCTCATTTGTCCATGTCGTATTATAAAGGCGTATCTTGAAAAAAAACGCGTCCATACTTATCAAATGCTGTATCATCTCAGTGTATCGGCGACAATGGACGCTCCACGAAAACCACGAAATGGCGGGAACACAGGCAATGATCGCGTATCAATTGCATTCACGTCCAAACTTGATCGATACGATGTGTATCCTCTTTGATGATCGCGGAAAAACCGACACACGATGGTTCGCGGTGTATCACGTATATCGTATCGTAATACAGTATCAAAATACGTCCATACCACCGATCGTGATACGCGTATCAGATACGAGGTGTATCATGATACACGGTTAGTGCGGATCGGGCCGTATCAGATACGGTGTGTATCATCAACGGGTATCATCTTGCGTCCAAACTAGCGATCATGATACGCGCCGAGGCCACGCAACGGAGATACGATACACCGAAATGCTACAAATGTGGACCCGGCCTAAAATGCCTTTTTAAACGTTGCTTGCTCCCGTACCATTAATGCATAAGTAAATTGTAGTTAATGTTAAAAACAGCCAGTTTAAACCAATGACTTACTAGACTATGATTATTTAACAATCAAGGTTTATTTTGAGTGAATTGTATACAAAACTATTTATAACTAGCTTCCGCCCGCGACTCCGTCCGCGCGGATGTCGGTCTTCGCGTGGATGGTTTATTTCTCCATTTTGAGTAACTCTGACAATGACATCTTATAAATATCTATCGGACCCAAATACGGCTAGGCCTATAATAATACGCAACGTGTGTTCGCGGTTCTACAAAACAACGTCTATGGATAAAACTGAAAAATTAAGATTAATTTTTTTTCTACGTATTTTTTCAGGATAAAAAGTATCCTATTTTACGCCCAGGATCAGTGGCGTGCATTCCATAAAGACATAAAGACACTGCCTACCCTAGCATTTACCAAACTCTGATCAATATTTAATATCCATAAATGAAATTCACAGCGTCATTATATTTTATTAATAATTACGCCATGTAGTATGAAACAAAAATCAAAATATTTCAAATATATTTCAGATCCATCTATTGGTATTTTGGTGGCATTATTATCTAATTTCTATAACACAGCTCAAGTCACTATGCATGCGCTGCACTAGCGCCGCCACGGGACCCAGTACGTCACGGGACGGCAAAGACACAAACTATCCGTGTCTAAGTTTTTATATGTGTGCTCTGCGTGTCTACGCATATTTTATATGTGTGCGTGCCTATAAACACGGCACACTGATGTTATAAAACCACGCAAACAAACACACAAGGTAGGCAGTGTCTTTTTACGAAGATATACGAATTAGGTACGAAAAGTCGAAACTGAAGTTGAATATGCGACCAATTTAAGAAGTGTGATCATTTATACATTTTTGTAGCGGTAAAGACCATCTGCAAATAGTATCATTATTCGTTTGTTTTGTTTTGGAAATAATAAACGTTATTTAATATTTTACTTTGAGGTTAAATTTTGTTTTTTGAGAAAATTAATAATGTTAAATAAGACAATTTGCAAGTGAAGTGTTTTGGGAGTAACTAAATAGATTATGTCTATCGTGAGTGTATTACTTAATTTGTAAGATAATTAGGTATAATTTAACGAAAAATTCTTATTTTTGTTTTATGAATAAACATTTATCAAACAGAGACAGTGATAGAAAAAAGGGCCGATCTATACCGGAATTTGTAATACACAAAGGTAAAGTTAATCGTTAATTTCATAATATAGAACACTAGTTATTATACCTAGGTACTTTGAAAATCATTTTATAGTAGGTACTAAGGTGTGTAAATCGTAATATTTTTTCCATTATTTTGGGGAATACTACGTATTGTAATCTCATATTAGGTAGGTATATGAGTACAGCAATGTGAAACTATAAACATTGCAGTAGGTATTCGTTATTATGACTTAATATCATTACAATATTTCTGCCTACCCTGTCGAAAAACTCTGTGCACGCCCCTGCCCAGGATAATAAGGTATAATTATACCAAGTTTCATCGAAATTGAACCGTTAGTTTTCACGTGATGTCTTCACATACAGACAGACAGACAGACAAAAATTTGTTTAATCACATATTTGGGTTTGGTATTGATCCAGTAACACCCCCTGCTATTTATTTTTTCAATATTTTCAATGTACAGAATTGACCCTTCTACAGATTTATTATATGTATAATAGATTACATTGAATACTTGAATATTACTAAAAATTATTTTTTTAATAATTATATAAATAATATTATTAATAACACAAGAAATAACAAACAATTATTTTTATGAATAAGTTTCTGCTAATTTAACTAGATGGCTCTGTTCTCAATTTATTTAAAACTGTAATCTTCATTACTCAGATAATAAATAACTTTCAAGGAAGACAACAATTATAATTAAGAATTAAATAAAAACTTATCTATTTTTGCAGAATTGTGTTAGAGGAAAATCTATGAATTATAATACAGGGTGTCCCAAAAAGTAGTGATGAACCGAAGCTGGGAGGTAGAGGACCTAGAGAGCTATCCGAATCACCCCCATGTATGTTATGCGATTTTTCGTATTTTCGGAGTTATGACGTTTTTTTCAATTTTTCACCTATCGCCGAGTACGATGATATTTTCACTCATGGGGTGACGTCAATTATTGCGCTAGATGCTTGATTTTTTGTGTGTTAAGCTGAAAGATAGGCCAATTCAGTATGGTTACATTTACTATGGTTAGATCTTCGAATGGAATAAAAAAAGAATTAAATGCCAAGAAAGATAAAATTACCCAGTATGTTCACAACTTCAAGGGCCCATAAAAAATAAAATCACATAAAAAAAGTTTTCCATTTGGCTTTTAAAAACTTGCTCTATCTATCAGGTAGCTACCCTAAAAATTTCATTTTATTATTCAGAAGGCTTCAATCGGAAAATTGAAATCTAAATGTGGTAAGTGCAAAATTTTTATTAACATGATGATCATTAAAACAAAAAAAAAAACAATAAATAGGTGTTTAATTACCAGAAATTTTTAAAATTACCCCGCTGTTGCTTAATGTAAGTGCGACATCACCGTAAAAAGTTGTCTTTTAAATGTCTGAATGCCATTTTATTGAAAAATTGAAAAAAACGTCATAACTCCGAAAGAAAAATCGCATTACATACATGGGGGTGATTCGCATAGCATAGTAAACTATTTTTAACTGACATTCTCAAATCAACAGACATTCTTTGGTTATCATACATCTTGGTTTTTCTATTTTATTTAAATACTAGCTTTCCGCCTGCGGCTTCGCCCGCGTTTTCAAAGAAAAACCCGCATAGTTCCCGTTCCCGTGGGATTTCCGGGATAAAACCTAGCCTATGTTACTCGTGGATAATGTAGCTTTCGAATGGTGAAAGAATTTTTAAAATCGGTCCAGTAGTTTATGACCCTATTCATTACAATCAAACAAACAAACAAACAAATAAAGTTTTCCTCTTTATAATATTAGTGTAGACATATAATTATATTATTGAATTGAAAGCTTAATAATGATTATTTATTTGTATTCAGATGATGAGATGGCAAGATGAAATAAAAGAAAGTGTTATTCAATAAAAAAATTTAAGTCTTAAATTTATGTCAATTGATTTACATGAATGAAAGGAAAAAAAAAGACGGGTTGCACTCCGGGAGTGCCGGCAGAAGTGAAAAATTGATTATTAACGTTCAGCATGTTTGATATTTTGGAATGGTATCCGTCTTACACATGGAATATAAGGGCTAAAAAAAAAAACATCCGTCTTACGCTTTTTCGATCAGGCCACGTGTCCTGACGCGAGTTTAAGATTTTATACCCAACGCCGCTAAAGAAGTTTTCACTTCAAAAATTAAGAAAAATGTTTTTCTCATTTTTTTAAATTGGGATGCGTAAAGTCATCCCAATTTATGAGATATCTCAATCGTGAAATAAAAAAACTATAACTGTAAATTACATTTTCGTTGCCATTAGGAAAAATAATAAAGTAATGAACTTTTTTTAATTAGAACTTTTATGCTAAACATTGTTATTATACAAACGCGCTTTGTGATGCATTATAATTTATGCGTAAGTATAAGTTGTAATACTTATACAGTTTAATTTATATTGAATCGTTTGTAGTTTATCGAACAACGAAGTACTTATTGCAATTATGCGAATATTTTCCGTGTTCTGTTGATTTTGTTTACATTTCATTTCAATCGGCCGATGTAAATAAGCGCGCCACTTAGTGATGTAATATTATACAATGAAAACGAGAGTTGCAGTGGTGTGGCGCGAAAATATTCTTTATGCTGCACTCGGCATTCGGTTCCATTCAGCTGATGCGGCCGTGACAATGCGCGCGGCCGGCGCGGGGGCGGGAACGGCGAAACTGGGTCGTTCGCGATGTGTTGTCAAGTTCAAGGCCACCCAGAGGGGGAGGGGGCTTCCGATCGTCCATAGATGGCGTTGTGCGATTCGAAAAATTTTGCGAGCGGGGTTGAGGTGGGGTGCAGGGGAGAGGAGCGGGAACGAATTTTCGGTGCAACATACGACACGACGCTGCACTCGCGTGTCGAACGTCGCGACGCTCAGTACTGTTAGCTTTGGCGTGATAGCTAGACCCAAATAACACTAAACTAATCCGGCACAACCGCGCCGACATGGACTGGATGGAGATGGACGATGTGGTGCGTACGTTTTTTTCTTTTTACAAATGCGCTATAAATAGCCGGAGTAAAAAGAAATTTTCTATTATTTTCATTTTTGCGAAAAGCGGCCGTTCTTGACCTATCCTAACAGTTTATCATCGCACATTTATAACAAAACATTACATTCTTATCTCCAATATTTGGTGCGCTATATTTTTTTAGTCCTTATTCTTTTAGCTCGTTTGAAATTGTACACTCACTATGCAGTAATAAAATAATATATGATTTGAATGTGCTCTAGCACAATTTATGCTATCAATTCTTCCACTCATACAATGTAGACTGATAGAATAACATAGCCACAACTATGTATCGGCCTCTGCACTCATTTAGTATTCGCAAGTGGCTAACAATCGGTCGATTGAGTAGTCAAAAATTGCCTTCAAATCCTGTTTGTCATTCTAACACACGAACCTGGTGCGGAAGTCCTTTAAGGCGAAACTATTCTGTTTTTTTTTACATCCTATATCGATTTTGAAGTTAAATATTTAAAGCGATAAGATGTTTATATTGAAACATCAATCATGACTGGGTACATTACATGTTCATAGCACATTATTTGCACGTATTTCGGGATCGGAAAGTTCACGTTACACGTGCGAAACGCAAAGTAACGTAGACCCGACCTGCCTCAACTCGCCGTGATCGATCGCCGAGCCGTAGCTGCGTCTAGCGAAGCCTATAACGGTTTCGCCGCTCCTATTTCACGTAACGCAGGCAATTTGTTTAGACTGCCAAAAGTATGACGTAATGCTAAATTACCTGCGAACACAATATTGCCCTTAAACATAAAATGTCGATAGTGTATCATTAGTGATCTTAACGTTGATCACCCGGTACTTGATTTAGAAGCGGTGCTCAATTTTAATTATAATTGGTCCTTCAAAACGAGCACTAAAACGTGTCAAACAATATGCTCAACTTGAAGTATAGGTCGAGGCCGTCTAAATGATTGGTGAAAGGTGTTAATAATAAAAATTATGCAAGTCTATGCACAAGAAAAATACATGATTGAGCTAACAAAAAATCTAATCCATCATCTGTGGGCTATTTTTTATGGCGTCTTTGAGAACGGGTTCTTTGTTTGAAATAAAGAATGAATACGGCCAGACGAAAGGATGTAAGAAAAATAATATAAAAATTTAATCATCTGCGTTTTGAACTAACTCTAAATCATTAGATGTCGCAAAAAATATTACCGAGCTGATCAGGAAACTATAGTTATTCTGACGTAAAGAAAATTTGGTAGCGGCTGTGTAAGCAGGCACAGATAAAATGAGAGTTCTGCCATATTTTAACGAAGTTTACTTGTATCTAATCTGATTTGCAGTTGCATACGATAGTATAGTGGGTTGGCCTTGGCTGCTTATCTACAGACGAATTATAGCATAATATTAATTTACGAAGATTTTTCGGATATTTATTCATATTTTGTTGAATCACAAATAATATTATCTGCACTTGTCGTGCCTCGCGGTTTCAAAAATTCTAATTTTGATTGTGAATTTTTATAGCATAAATAGTAAATACCATTCGTTGCAGATAATTGTTATTTCGAAAACTTTACAATTAGAT
The DNA here is from genome assembly GCF_061535395.1 of Colias eurytheme. Taxonomy (NCBI): domain Eukaryota; kingdom Metazoa; phylum Arthropoda; class Insecta; order Lepidoptera; family Pieridae; genus Colias; species Colias eurytheme. The sequence continues at coordinate 1,984,300 of NC_142997.1, read as the reverse complement.
TGAGAATGTTTCAATGAAACACTCAATTTTCATATTTAATAAAACAAGTATATATTATGTTGTCTGTAATATGCTAAGTACATGCTATAATTAACTTATATCTTATTGTTATTTTTATTTAATATAGATTTCAAACTTCCTAATTCTATCTGTTTATTTAAGTCGTATTTGAGAACATTGAATTCAAAAATATTTGAGATATTTGTCGATTTTTTGAGTATTGTCTTGTGATTTTGAAATTATGTCCAAAATTTTATCACCTAATTCTATGCATTTGTTTTATATTTAAATTTATTTACATAATATATCATGTAAAAATGAGTGTCACGTTTATCGGTGGTGATATCTTTTGTCACGATTTACCTAACAGCGATATGGAGGCTCATAAAATTATACTGTGTTGGAACAATCAAGGCTACTCGACTTCTTCTAGGTCTGGGGTGCGAAGGTCGCCGAGGCGCTCCACGAAATAAAACTGTCTAGAGTTACATTCACAGTTTGTTAGCATTTCTTGTCTAAATATTTCGGGCCTTATAAAAATCTACCGTCTATTAAATGATCCAAATGAATTTTATTAGGTACATATTTGCACTATCCACCAAGCATTTGATCCATCTCATTTGTAATTATCAACGTCAACAAAGATATTAAAGTATCGATTGGGGTCACGAGATCATGTAGCTTTGGTCATGGTCTTCAATAGATAAGAAATAATTTAAATGTAACACTTCCGTAGTGAGCAACCAGTGGGCAATAGATGTTTTCTGCACCTCTTCATAGATCTAATATTCTCCAGACACGTTTCGAGTCTTATCGTAATCGTATTGGAAATTTTCGCTTTACATTGTTACGATATTTTATATAACATCTGTAACCTACCTATTGCGACTTAAGTTTATGAAAGAAAGAAAGAAAGAAAGAAAATAAATTTATTGCAAAAAACACAGCCAACAACATAACAAAATTTAACTTAAGATTAGCAAACGGATACAGCCTCAGCAAAATGCTGCACAAAAACAGCGCTGATTTTCAGGCTGCACCGGCGGTTGAGGTCCGTCTTAATATTAAAAAAAAATAAATTAATTAATTAATTATCTTATGAAATTAGCACAACTCTATTCTTTGTTGTTAACTTCTAACCTATATTAGAAATGCGTCAATACACGGAGTCAAGGAAAAGAGAAAGTGATAACGTTATTCCGATAAAATTATATTGGTACATAAGCACTCGCCTATTACTTTTGACATGAAAATTTTGTGTAGATAGCAGGGTGATAGCTAAGGGGGTGAGTTCCTCGATTGAAAGCCATGATTGGCAATTCGATAGTTTGCGAATACACATAATTGACAACTTGATATCTATATCCTAAGGTATCAGGAGAGGGGAGCTGGAGCGGGAAATTTGGCGGTTGGCCTTGACAATGAACTGGCGGCGCGCACACTACCAAAATCCTCTTTGTACGAAGCACTCACTCACACGAGGCTGCTATTCCACGAATGGCCTCTCCCACACAATTATTATCGTCGTAGGGTTGGCAATGTGGTTCTAATTATTTCTGAGCAGATGTGAAACTTAAAGTATAACCAGTTTAGACTTCGCATTCACAATTACTGATAAATTATGTAATACAGAGCTGATTGATCAGTGCATTAGATAATGCTGAGATTAAATTAATAGGCAAATTTTCTTTGTCTTGATTATGAGATTTCAGAAACATAAAACCATATTTTCAAGAATGTAGATCAATTTTATGATGTCTTAGATGTTATGCAACGAAGTCTACTTCTGTTGCATAAGATGACAAAGCTCTTTTAGCTCTCTTGTCAATTATAAATCACGTTTGGGCATTATGTGGTGACCCTATATCCTAAATTCGAGGTTGTCGGCTGCGCGCCGCGCCGCCGCGTGCCTGTCCTAACACAACATACGTATAGACAGCCTAGGCTTTGTCGATAACGACTAAATATCTGCCGCCAAGGCTCTTTGTTACCTATGTGTGTAATACGTATTATGTCTTCGTGTGTGAGTCATCGCCAAAAAACCTAACTGTTATATTTGGTAGTCTGTCCTATTTTTTATTTATAACAATTATAGAGGTAACTAATTGCTTCAATTCTAGTCTGCCCAGGTATTGCTATGATATTATCTTTGTTCATGGCTTTTGTTAATTTAATTTATGTACCCTTGGGGTTTTTAGTTTTCTGTTATCAACGGTACTTTGTTTTATGTTTCTTTAATTTTGACGGTAGCCTTGGGTATCGTCTTTTAGACTTTTAGGCGTTGTCTAACTTTTTACACATTTTGATAAATTTTTATTTGATTGGTTTTAACTTGAAGTATTTTTTAAGTTATATGTTAAGATATTTCGTTCTCAAATATTCTTATTTCATATTTTCAATTACCTATCTCAGTGTAGGTATTTTTGCAGTGCTGTAATAACAATTATTTAATTAGTGGTTGTTTCTTGACGATAAGCACTCGGCTTGATTTATAATGCTCGTGGTGAATCATGCGTTAAATCATCATAGTTATCGGTCATAATATATTTAATATCATATAATGTTTTATTCAAAGTTCGGACTAGGTCTTTGTGCATGAATATAAACAATACACTTATGATTAGCAGATTTTTTTTCGGCAATTTCAATTGGCCTTAATTATATTTTAGGTGTGTGTCTAAAATCTTGATCTCATCAATGAAATTATTTCAGAAACTTCATAAAATGTTTAGGTACCACAATTGTACCCAATCATTTCATAATAGCCCCTAAAATACAGCGCTGTATCTTTTATACATAACCTAAACGATGTAAACAACGAACTCTTACATAACGTAAAAGCAGGTAAATCTTCGAAGCGACCAGCCAATGGTGAGCGCCGTTTATTGGGGTCACTTGGGAAAATGTTAACCTGCAGCACTCATTCGTTGTTGCATTTCGAAGGGCTATATATACGTGAGTTATTCGTGGCGGCATTATCGAAGGGACCAATCTGAAAGGCGATGGGCACGTGCTTGGGCGGCGCGTGCGCTGGTGGGGCGAGGCGTGATGTGCGCGTACGCAGTGCGTGCCAGTGCGTAACTGTCGCTACGTTTGTTTACATCTACAACGTTACAAGCTGGTTTTGTATCGTCGACCCCATCATGATTGTAAATATCCGCGTCGTAAACTTTATGAATTTTAAACTGGATGGTCCTGAAATCACGGTTATGGAAATTGCAGTTTTTAAACGTGTGTATAATGTATTGGATGTTATTTGATAAAATGAGTGTGGAATGCAATGTGAAAATGTGAGTATTCTTTGTGTAATCCGTGAAAATTGATAAGCAAACTTGAGCATGTCAATTTAATCAAAGGCATGTACCTAATAATTACGACATTTAATATATATTCTCGACTGCGTTATGATGTTTAACAAAATCTTTCATTCTTTTCAAACCAGGAATTTTAAAACCAGATAATTATTTAGGAATAAGAATCCTACCTACTTTGCTGTATCTTCCAGTACCACGTAGAACTAATTTAGGTAATAGCCTAACACCCGTTAATTTTGTACTCCGTAGGTACGTACTAATTACGCAATAAAATAGATATAAAATGACTGTCTAATTATACACTTGACATTTTTATCATGCACTATTTTATTCACTGCAAAGATAAAGTAGGTATGGTTTGTTATTTTAATGCAGCGTTATAGATGTGTCGCTAGAAAACACTGTTTTAATTAAAAGGTCAGGCTATCAAAAGCCACTTATTAAATATCACGTTATTAGGCCGCGAGATTTTCACATTATTTTTAAATTCACTTGTATTTACTCTTTTCACGGATCTGCTCAAATGTGTGACCTAAATATGTTATTATTCAGGACCGTATTACGGTTGTATGAGAGAAAAAGCGCCTTCGAAATTGTACTTTTTGTGAATTTATAAGTAATCCCGGGTTTCGGTTTGTCATGCTTGTCGCATAAATGTTGTAATACTTTTATTGACCCGTCCTTTATATTATGCAATACCCGTAATCAGTTATCTCATACTCCATCTTTTGTGACGAGGATATCATACGTAATTACCAACTCAAACTTTAATTTTTTAAAGATTTCTTGGGAATTTATGAGGTATCGGTAAATCATAAATAGCACAAAAAGGAATATACCTAAATTCATGAGTTTGCGATCTAATCTTCCCTAGGCTTATATTTTACGTAGCTTATTTCGCTCTGTAGTTAATCAGCTCTAAATCATTGTCAGACGGATAAAGTAACTCGTTTATCTGGATGTATAAATGTTGTTTTTCATCTGATCGCCACCGAAAAATATCAAGAGTGATTAGGGAGAGAGCGGTGAGGCGTAGTTTTCCGCGGCGCGAGCCTTGGTATAGGTCGGGCGCGATGTCATCGGCCGCGCAATGTCACCCGGCGTTCCGTCGCACCACCCCCCGCCCCATCTAGTTCAGCGTCTGCGTGAATCAACCGACATTCGAGCCTCGAACCATTTCCGAATTATATAAAATCATAAGCCCCTCTTTACATGTATTATATTGAAATGTATTCACTGCGTTTTAACCACTTTCTATTGTTTTTAACATTCATTGTCGTGTGCGGTACAAATGATGTAACGTGTGACTGGGTCACCTTATTCCTTTGCATACCTTTTCAATTTTATTTACAAAGATGCAGAATGCGCATTACGTAGGTAGGTAGGTACCTAATGTTTTTCGTGCAATTAAAAATTATCATTTTGATGTATTTTGTGTTTTTATAATTATAACATCATTTATATTTTTAGCTCCTGTTTTTAGGGTTCCGTAGCCAAAATGGCAAAAACGGAACCCTTATAGTTTCGTCATGTCCGTCTGTCCGTCTGTCCGTCTGTCACAGCCGATTTACTCGGAAACTATAAGTACTACAGTGATGAAATTTGATGGGAATATGTGTTGTATGAACCGCTACAAAAATATGACACTAAATAGTAAAAAAAAGAATTGGGGGTGGGGCCCCCCATACATGTAACTGAGGGATGAAATTTTTTTTTTCGATGTACATACCCGTGTGGGGTATCAATGGAAAGGTCTTTTAAAATGATATAAAGTTTTCTAAAAAACATTTTTCTTAAAGTGAACGGTTTTTGAGATATCAGCTCTCAAAGTCGTAAAAAGTATGTCCCCCCCCCTCTATTTTTATAACTACGGGGTATAAAATTCTAAAAAAAATAGAGGTGATGCATGCTAATTAACTCTTTCAACGATTTTTGGTTTGATCAAAGTATCTCTTATAGTTTTTGAGATAGGTTGATTTAACTGTAATTTATTATATTTGCTGCTACGGAACCCTTTGTGCGCGAGCCCGACTCGCACTTGGCCGGTTTTTAATACTTAAATTAATTGCTTTTTTTTCCATTTACATGATCAATTTTGCAGGCCTGTACTAATACTTTACGAATTGTGATATAGGTACCTATTATCGTTAAGATAATGATTGTGTCACGCAATATTAAAACAAGCTACGTACCGAATTTTTTGGTTCTGCTTTTATATCAGATTAGTTTTGCTTATGCCTTCCTTTGTTTTACATGAAGGAATTTCAATATCCCAATACCGAGAACGGCGATGAGATGTGATTTATGATGAATGTTTGCGAAACACCTTCGTGTGTCACGCATCGCTTCAGAAAGTATGTAAATGTTGCCACAATTGCCTAGAGATTGTGGTAGGTCGTATCTAGCCGCTCGCCTATTGGTCGGGGCGGTAGAGCGGTTAGATTGGTAGAGCAGGTGTTTTTGGTAGTTGTCCGCGTGGTGATATTGGGCGATGTCGGTCGTTGACACCGCGCTATCTGCATTATTTAGCCCCGACTCAATGTCGGCACAATGTCGAATCGCTAGAGTTCACAGACCGGCGTGCGCCTTACCGACCGCCTTGTTCTAGCTCATTTTCATCGCTCGCTCTTTGGGCTTTCGCTGCCATTATGAGGGGCCATTTATTTATTAATGCGTTTATGGTTTTATTAACATTAACATTATTGCCCTTGTATCCTTATTTTTATACTTTATATATCTAGATATTGAGTGTAGACACGGACAAGGACAATTGCTTTAAAAAGTAACAATTTGTAAAGAATATTCATAAATTAATAAATTGCCACTTAAGAATTTTTAATAAAGATGAATATTAATTCTGGTTTATTTTAAATTCAAATCATGTATAATTTTATATATTTTATTTATGAAACAAAACAGTTCTTTTAACAGTTGAAATTAAATCACCACCTTCCATATCTGTCGTTTTATATAAGTGGTGATACGTGATGGCCGTTTAGGGTAATAATGTAGTAAGGGCACGCTGCACGTTCGCCGTTCCCGTATACCGTTGCTCGAAGTGGCAAGGCATGCTCCGCAGTCGGTCGGTGGGCTGCGAGTTGCGACAGTGGGTCGGAGCGCGCGGAAACCACGCCACGGTCAAGGCCGCCGTCTAGACGCAACCCCCGCCCCGGCCCCGCGCCCTCGCACCTTCCACCCGCCTTCCCACCCCACCCTATTCGTATCTCCCCTCTATTTATTTTTACCTCGACAGCCGCCGCCGAATTTGCCTGGGTTTCTCTTTGTAGGTTCACGGACCTGACCTACCCATATAGGTACGTAACGCTAGGCGCGACGTCTGATTCTCTGATGATAATTATAATTAAATTATTCACTCACGATTAACACGAATCTCCCAGGCCCGTTTAGATTCGCCTCCGGGTAGACATTGATATATTATTACGCAAACCCATAATTAACTGAGGTTTGATATTTTAAAATTATGATTTGATTACTTGGAATCATAAAACTAAATGCTATTTCGACATGTAGCTTTGGTGCTTCTAAATTTATTTCATTACTCACTATCTGAATAATTTGTGTTGTTTGTTCGTAAAAATAACTTTTACAGTAGGAGTCGGTTGATTTTTTTAGTTGGAACGAGAATAAAATTCTTCCGGAGATTACCTACGTAGGTTTTTGTGATTTGGCACCTGACATGAATTATATAGCATTTAGTTACTACAGTACGTTCGTATACGTGGGACACAAATAATGATGTACATATTTATGTACAAATCATAATGCTGATTTTGAGCTAGAGACATTTAATTAGGTATCCTTGAAATTCAAAATGCAATTTTTAACACATCGTTAATCGTATACCTATTCAAAAAGTACAGGAAGTATTTAGTCTTCCGAATTCATTACTCTCAAATTAATTTCAAACAGTGTTAGGATAAACACTGCCTGTCAAAACTGGTCAAGGAAATAGCTGTTCTTCCGTATTCCAATCAGATTTAATTTTAATGACATGATATCTATCGCAAAGATCAAGTGTGTAACTTGTTTGCAAGACTCTCTGATTGGGCGTAGTGAAATCATCGACGGGCGGTCTGTCTGTGAATAACTAATGTTACCTTGGACGTTGTGGGACCACACGCAAATGCTGCACGTTATATAAGTAGACTTTTTTTGTCTATTTTTAACGTGCCAATCAAATGCAATCGCTGCGCTAATTTCGAGAACATGTTAAGCAATGCTCGGCTTGAATGTTTACCGAATATCGCTGAAAGAAGCTCTTATAAAAGCGTACGACCCTGAATTCATTTCCTTCTCTAACGTCAATCGTCTTGTGGGATAAGTATGTTCATTCAACGCTAGGTTCTTGTAAGTATTGATGACTTAAAAGAATACTTATGGAGCTACATTTCCATTGACTAATATCTCGAGAATTTCCAACGAACGAGCTCAATAGATTACAAACGTTTCCAACTTTCCAACTTTTAGGAGTAGGTTTCCGTGATAAAAAGTTATTTAAACTAGAGTTGAAGCTATTTAATTTTCTTTAAATTTTTATTGAGTTCAATTTAAGTGTATTTTTGTAGTATTACGTACATTGCAAAAGTGTATGCAATATGCACGGCTCAATTATGTATGGGAAAGGATTGAATATTTGCATTATGTATAACATGCAGAAACATTTACCATGGTAACCGATTTGGAATGCCGGACTTAGCAAATATACAATTCTCGATTGTTAATTCTCAATTACATTTTTTTGTAACATATCCTCAAAAGGTACCTAAATCAATTTGTCAAAAGTTGCAGCGTAGCAAATTACTGCTCGCAAAAAAGTCTGTCAGTTTTGTAATTACTAATTATGTTCTCAGTTTTTGATACGAACACGTTTTGTCCGTGTTAGAATTGTTAGTCTCCTAACATAAATCTCTTAACCTTAATAACGAGTTTTACAGCCCACACGTTTGTCGATATCCGATATTTGAGATAACTTAAAATAGCTCGATCGATGTTTGTGATATTACAGCGGAACAAAAGAAAAACCGGTAATGCCTAAAACGATTCAATTAAGTGGTTCGTTATCATCCATACTAATATTATAAATGCGAAAGTAACTCTGTCTGTCTGTCTGTTACTCAATCACGCCTAAACTACTGAACCAATTTGCATGAAATTTGGTATGGAGATATTTTGATACCCGAAAAAGGACATAGGCTACCTTTTATTGCGAAATATGTACCACAGGCGAAGCCGGGGCGGACCACTAGTACTTTATAATTGAAAACTTTCGTAACAACAGCGTGACAGCTAATTGATATTTTATTTGAAGTTGATTTTTTATCGTGTAACAAGAGATATCGATATGATAACATATGGAAAAATATGGCAAAGACGTTGGCAATGCTAAACGATCATAATGTTGTGGTAGGTCCGGGATTTTCATAAACAATGCGTCGCGTCGCTGATATTTTTTTCTATCGGCTATTGCTAATGTACGTCACGATTTTTCTGATAAAGAGGCAAATAAAAACCTAGTCTTTTATTGTGTGCGATAAGCGAAAAATCATAAATGAACACGTTGCTGTGAATTTATTAATTTCTCTTCAATTACTAATTATTGATTGCATAGAGCTATACTGCATGCGATTATAATAATTTTCATAAGATTTTTGAGAGAAATGATAATCCATAAAACTTTGAATTGTGCACCAGAAAACAATAAAAAAATTGCGATAAAAATAAGCATTGTCAGTCATACTTTGAATGTTCTATATAAACTCTAAAGAAATACTTATTCTGAATTCTGATCATAATGTGGAGCAGTACAATTATATAACGTAAAATAGATTTTTCAAAATGAACTGGTTTGGGATTTACGAAATAACCTACTTATTCTTTAAAGTGACTAAAGTAAAGTAAGTAATTACTAATTAGTATCACTCAAATGAGAATATTCTAGAAGGAGCACTCTGACTTATATTTTTAATTACGTAAATTGTACAAAAGTAATTGGCTTTGTTAATCATGAAAAGGTTTCCATGGCTAAAGCTGTATTATAATAAAATTTGGATTACTGTTTAAGGAGTGTTATGCATAAATACTTCGGGGTTCATCACATTTGCTTAGGATTAAATGATAATGGGCAAGTATGTAAGATACTCTTCCTCCTGTAGGAACTGGCCAAAGTGTAAAAAGTGTGCTAAATCATGTTGTCCTTGGTCAGGTCCAATAGACGGTCAATTTTTAGCCGTTCATTGGTATTTGGCTGACAAAAAAGTAGCCCAGGCGGGCGGGTGGCCTTGAATTCGATAAAATCGCGTAAGCATGCGATTTTCGGTGTGTTGAGGCGCGAATAGATATTCATAATAACAAGCGCGCCAGTTCATCGACCGTGTGTCCGTGGAGTCACCTTGGAGGTTCGTAGATAAATGGCAATTCGTTATTCGGCTACGCGGTGGCCTCGCCGCTCGGCTCACGCGGCCCGGCGGCCGGCTCAACGGCGCTAGTGTTGGGATAGGCTTGCTGTAAACATTACGGCTCTGCGCTTGATGACTTGACAAATCGCTCTTATGTTTTTAGGATGGCCTTGAATGTGTACATGTGCGATGCGAAGCGGTGGAAGGCTTGATCTTGTTTAGATCAGCAGATGTTAGATGTTAAGATTTTGACGACTCATAATAATTGATACCTATTAAATAAATCAATTTTCATCTATACTAATATTATAAAGAGGAAAGGTTTGTATGTATGTGTGTATGTATGGTTTTCACGCATAAACTACTGGACCGATTTTGATGAAATTTGGCACAGACAATCTTTAGACCCTGAGAAAGAACATAGGCTACCTTTTATTGTGAAATATGTACCACGGGCGAAGCCGGGGCGGACCGCTAGTTGGATATAAATGTAAAAAGGGTTTTATACAAAAACTTTTATCTATTATTATGATTTCATATCTTGGAAATAAATATAATATAAGTTATCTTCCAACCCCAAATCCAAAAAAATTAAATATTGCCTACTGTCATACTTATAAGTTATTGTCGTTATTCATGCTGGAACTTTCGAGAATCTGTTGGGATGTGACCATCCTTAGATGTATTAGTTTGGAAGAGAAACCAGGAAAATTTTCCGTTTTAGCTTACATTAATAAATTATAACAAGGAAGTCTTATGTGTGAATAGTAATATTGAGCCAGTGTTGCGTAATTTGTGTTTGTGTGTTTGTCAGTATATTTAACCACTTGTGGCCCGATCGCTCTGCGAAAGATAGCTATTATTTTAATAATCTTATTATTGCACCGGTTGCGTCACGAGAATTTTTATCACAACCCGGCAATGTCATTGGGTCGATGAACTTAAATCCTTGGCTGCGTAAAAGATAATAATTTTATTTTCGACTATTTGCTATCTGAATAATAAAATTATGACCTAACTTGCAAATAATGTGACCTATTTTATACATATTTAAATTTTATTGTACTTTCTTCATGAAACGATTGTGTTAGAGCATGAAACAATTATATGACGATGAACGTGCTATGTACACGGCAGTTTTTCAAGGCGATTTAGTAGTATTTTTCAAGCTAAAAATACATAGATGACGCTTTCGTTTGCAGCTGAAAAAAGGGAAATTATACTTTGAATTTGAGCAACTAGGTACTTCCTGCGTTTGATGGATTCTGAGTTTTTCTTTCTGTTGTTTTTTATGCTCTCCGGTTTCGTACGGTTTGCAATTTAAACAGGTATTATGAAGGATTAGGATGAAGCGTTTAAGGTTGTAATCGAAAATTCCAGGAATGTAATTAGATAGTCTTTTATGAAACTTTATATCTTTATATATTCGGAATATTATTAACGTTTGTGGCATTCAATCTCTCTTTTGGGTTTATCTTCATCCATATATGCGTTTATTGATAGTTAAAATTTCTTTGTTTACCGTATGCGGATATAATCTAGTATTTTAATAAGATCCTATGATGTGTATTATTTTGATATTATACTACATAATATTTCGCCTGCGGCTTAGAGGACGCGAAGCTTGCATATTTATTTCTATTTCAATTTCATCTAGGGGATGTTTCACCTACTTTTGTGTTTCTGGACCAATGAATGACGAAATAGCAAAACGAAATTTCAAGTATCCTGACTCATATTGACGTCTACCCTCATATTCCAGGTGCAAATGATGTCAGCAGTGAGTGGTGAGCCCCTACTGCGACGTGTCAAACAAGAGGCTGAACCGCCACCGCAGTACTCGCCTCCGGAACAGCAGCCCAGACCGATGCCAATGATGCAGCCGTGTGACGTAAGCAATAGGGTTTTAAATGGCCTGTAATATGTTTGGAGTGTTCCTAACGGGCCCTTTTCACAATGGGCAGCGTTGGCCCAACAAATCGTCGATGTTTGATGCAATTACGGCGATTATGAATAAACATCTACAATGACGGCCGATCATAGACATTTAGGCTCTCTATACTATCGTGATTGCCTCTACTCGCCCAGCGCTGCCAATTGTGAAGATGGCCCATAATATTGTGAACTTTCAAGGGCGGTAACGATCATAGTTCAAGTGGTGTGATGAAAATATATTTTCTAATGCCTTTCTCTTTGAAATATATGGTGGGCGGGATGTGGAAAATGAGCTTTAGGTGTTTATTGAGCGGTAGAATTTGTTCATGATTAGTTTACGTTTTCTCTATAAATAGTTAGTAATTTGTTTTGTCGCTGATTATAAATATATTTGTATTTATGGAACTATACCATAACATAAATCAACAATAACAAAAATATCAGCATTTCTTCTTTTGCGTACCTACTGCTGATATAAGTAACTAGACTTGCGTGCTTTTAAGTAATAAATACTAATTTAAAAATGTGACATGAACCGTTTATCAATTTTATAATCAACATAAACTTTCCAATTTTTCAACCTTTACATGGAAATTGTGTTTAAACTTTCCTCTCATTGTTTTAACAATTTTTAACAAAAAAAAAGCTACGAATTTTCCGGATGTCAGTGTATTATTGACTTTTATTACAAGTAGGCATAAACTAGGTTCTTGACTCAAATCTTAAGAATAATTATGGTTTATTAAAATATCATTTTCACAAAAACAATGCAACGTATTTCCTCAGATAGCAATCTTAGACAGTCATTTAACTTAGTCCAGAAAACATTTTCGGTTTAAACTTTATTATTAACTTGTTTGAACAGCCATTGAATATGCAGGTGTTAAGTCGACTCTTTTCATGTGTATGTTTAAGAAGTTGTCTACAACATAACTGGATTTATAATAACGACAACTTTCTTCCACAGTTAGACATAGAGCCGAAAGAGGAGATAAAGTTCTGCGTGTCCCCCGGCGAGGGAAGCCTCGTGGGGAACGCCAGCCCAGAGCAACAGCACTGTTCCTCTACCACAGCCGCTGCTGCGAGTGGGGCTAGAGACGATGACGCACCACGAAGAGTTTGTCTCGTATGTGGTGACGTGGCATCGGGCTTCCACTATGGAGTCGCTAGTTGTGAAGCGTGCAAGGCTTTCTTCAAACGGACCATACAGGTTAGAGCCCGTCCTACCCAAAAGGGTTTAAGTGTGTGCGTAGTTGCGTGCGTGTGTGCGTGCGTGTGTGTGTACGTGCGTGCGTGTTTTCTCTATATAAGTGATAAATTTAAGAAATCGAGATGATGTTTATATTTAATTAATTATTATTGACATAGGCCTTATAAAAAATAAAACATTTTTTACATATTATAGTCTAATCAGGAATCGGTATCAAAGGGTATCGGCGAAAGATATTAAAAGGTTAACAACTTTTACTCGTTTTGTAACCATATATGTGTGAGTTTGATATTAACTTTGTATTAATTTTTTCTTGAAAGATTAGACTCAGATTCAGTTTAAGAAGATAATCGGTTATAAAATCAACATCTTATGTTTGAAAATTTCAATATTACGAGTGGTAGAAAAAATTTTTATTTGGAGGAATGCACTCAACATTTTGACAGTTTCTTGTACGATATCAGTTTAATGTATATTGTATGTGGTCGGGCTATTAATATACTTCGCAACTGTTTTAATGTATTTAATGTTAAACATGATTCTGTCAAAATAAATACGCCACTGATTGCAGGCAGAGCGTAATGTCTCGTAATACGCGACCCTGAAAGTTTGACCAAGTTCAGTTTAAACTCTGTGTTGTTTTAAGATATTTACGTAACGAGTTGAACGCTTTTAGATATGAAGATTTTGTTATTGTTTTAGTATTCAGATTTTTTTATACCGATTCTAGTTTGGATACAAGGAAAAATTAAAAGTGCATTCATTTTCCTTATCTTTGAAAATACATTTATGTAACTAATTGTTTGGGATTTTTAAGGTTTCTCCGTGTTAGTGCTTAATGCTGTAGTAACTTAAATGATTTTGGGATGATAAATGATTTTTCAATAATGGACGAAATCGTTTGAATAACAATTGTCTATTTTATTCCATTTCCAGATTTTTATTTCTTTTTAAAGTGAAACTTTTATTACATCGTCTCAAACTTTTTGGTCTGTGTAGCGCATGTCGCGTGACGGTCGAACCGTACGATAATTATCGTATAAATACGATAATTTTGTGCCTAAGTTTCACTTTTACCGTGGTTTCATAAAACCACACAACATTTTTTTTATCGATTGTTTATTTCAATTGACAACGCTGTATACTTATACTTTTTGGTACCAGGGCAACATAGAGTACACGTGTCCCGCGTCCAACGAGTGCGAGATCAACAAGCGGCGCCGCAAAGCGTGCCAAGCGTGCCGGTTCCGCAAGTGCCTGCGCACGGGCATGCTGCGGGAGGGCGTGCGGCTGGACCGCGTGCGTGGCGGCAGGCAGAAGTACCGCCGGGCGCCTGACCAGCCCGCACCCGTGCACCCGCGCCCACAGCTCGACGATATCAAGGTGAGCGTGCTGGGTGCTCAGCTGGGTGCTGTGTAACGTGGCCAGAAGTGCCAATTTTACTTCTCTATAGTATGCAGGTCATGCCAATTTGTGCTGGGTAGCCGGTTGGATGAAGTGTAAAGTAAAGTGTGCTTGGCGTGCCGCTCCCGCACTTGACTACGCACTCCTAATTCGATATTATTATGTAGGATATATATTTATTTAGTTTTTGTATTTTTCCTTATATAATATGATATATGTATACTTTTAGAAATTACACACGGGAGGCCGGGTTAAATATTAGTTTGAATGTAATAAGAATGTATTGCGATTCTACACAACTGCCTAATTGATGTAGACAGTTGATAACACATCACAGTAAGTCAACGACTATTAACAAAGTGAGGGTAGTTGGGTCAAACGTCGTATAAACAACGTCTTATTCCAAATAAATCGCTGCTTCGACCACACTTACATAAAAAAAAATCTCCAGCTCTGAAAGTTGTCTTTAAATTAAAAATTTACTCGATAAAACATTAAAGCTAACGAACAGGATCAAACGCACGCTGCACAAATTCTTAACAACAATTTTTTGATTGAACTTATTATATTATTGATGATAATTCCCTCCTATTGTAGACGATCAAAGTAATTTTAATACGTTTTATTCTTTTATTTGACACAAATTGATAGCTACTTCCTACTAGAATTGAACAAATGTGATATTTTAGGCGATTAGTGTGTTTAGAGCCAATTTAGTCAACTATTTCAGGGTCACATATTTATAGATATTAGAGAGCTGCTGTTACAATACATATTGCACGTGGCCGTCATATTGGGGATATTCTTGACCTTTTTTGATTGAGTATAACGGATTCTGCGACTATTCTTTATTCATGAATAGACAAAGAAATAATTAACCAAACTATTTTCATTGCAAAGTAATTTATATATGAAATTATTAATACCAAAATCGTAATTCCTTTGTCTTTTTATGAAAAAATGTTCGCAGAAGTATCCATTATATTCGACCAAAAATATCAAAGATACAATATGAAGGACAATGAACTTTCTAATAAAAATATATTATGTAATTACATTTTCTATTTGTATGTACATGTTTATAAATAGAAATAAATATTTTTTATGGAACGAAGTTTCTCATCGCGCGTTGCGAAAGGGGGCTGGCTAGACGGAACACGAAAAGTTGTAACGACACTTTTAGGCGTGCGCATGTTTCTCTGTCTGTTTCTATCTCTCTTTAGTAGAGAGAAGACATTTATTTTGTAACTTGGTTCCATCCGGGTGCCCCTTGACACCTCTCAAGTGTTTTTGTTTTCTAAAAAACATTCATATTGTTTCACAATAATTGCTATTTAAAAAATGTACAGAAATGTTCCAGTAACTGTTTTATTGTATGCATAGACCTCATAATTTAAATTCAGGGCTATTTATATATGTAAAAATGACGAGACAGACAAAAAGATACATATATAGATATTTGCACATAAGATTTTTATTTAAACAAATGCGTGCGTTTGTGTGGCCAAGTGTTATGTCTTCCCGTGTTAGGTTAGGTTAGTTATGTTTTACTTTTTTTTCATGCTTTATCATATAAACTGCAAACATATCACAAAATAAAAGCATAAAAAATGCAGTTAAGGAATTGAAATAACTCTAACAAAGATTTCTTTTACGAATGCTTTTTGTTGATTATAGTAATTTAAAATGGTTATCAGTATGTTTATTTTTTATGTCTTTGAAGCGGAAAATATATTTGGAAAGGTGTCATTTCCTGTATCCTAAAATTATAAAGTTTTAGAAGTGGTATCAGTAGTTGCCTTATGATTACCAGCTTTTAAAACATCCTATTTACTAACTAACATTTCTAAACACGACAGAGTTCAATTCTCACCGTATTTTATGTAGAAGTTAGATAACAGGATACTTTGGCGTGACCCAAACCTAAATTTTGTATACAGGGTGTTAAAAAGTTTTTATTGTCATTTTACGCATTAGGTTAAGTACTTTCGATATCAATTTATAGATTTTTGATATATGCAATAGTTACGGAATAATCGCCTGTGCACACTTAACAATTACACCCTGTAAGTATACAGGGTGTAATCGTTAAGTGAAACAACAAAAGCTAAAATTAGTAAATTTTAGCTTTTAATGTTATCTGTAGCATATTATACATATATCCATATTTCCAGGTGCTAGAGGCGCTATCGTCCTACGAGCCAGAACTATTATCATGTGCAGCACCCCCCGCGGGTGTGACGGACCCCACAGCAAGGACACTGGCCCTATTGGCAGAACTATATGATCGGGAGTTAGTAGGCGTTATTGGTTGGGCCAAACAGATACCCGGCTTCACAGAGTTGACGTTGAATGACCAGGTGAGTAGAGTTGAGAATTTTTGATTTCAGTTTGAGGAAAGAGGAAGGAGGAAGAATGACTGGTACTTGGATAATCTTTTTTGTTGTAAGAACATTTTTTTTGTTAATCTTGCAGTTATTAGGGAGTATCTAGGGATTTTTTGTAATGCGTTTCTGTTTTTAGTTCTATATGATTTTTTAATATTTAATGAATGACTAAAGTTGGCAATATGTTTTACCGTTAAAGTGGTTTTTGTTAAAGTTGTAGGCATTAGTTACTATCCAGGGACTTTTTAAATTTTGTGTCTGTTTTTAAGTTAAAATTTTTATATTTTTTTATTTAAGTTATGTGCAGTGCTTATCATTATCTTCCCAATAATAGGATTGCGAGCTTGATAGAACATACTTCAGCTTGCAACATGATTCGTTAGAGAACACGGTATATGTCTAGTTTCAGTGTATACTTCGATGTTACCAACTCACGAGCCGCACAGTATTCTGTTATGTACAATAAAAAAAAAATTAAGTACCCATAAGGTATACTGCTTTATGTGTGGTTTATCGTGTTGATGGTAATAATTATTATTTTGAAGTGAAAACTTCTTTAGCGGCGTTAAGCACTTTTTCTGTAATGGGTATAAAATCTTAAGGCAATTACATGGTTCAACGACCTTAATGATTCTGTCACTATATTTGAATTTGTTTTTTTAACCGCCCTCTATAATATACATCATTGTTGAAGTAAAAGTGACCAAAGATTATGGAATTGTAAAATGTATCGTATTGTATCGTAATGTGTTAGTGGTTTCTACCTAATTTATGTTTTCTCTGAGAGGCAGTAACATATTACATTTATGAATAGTAAATATTGTGTACTATGTATGTTGTAAATGTAATGTAGGAAGACTCATCTTTCAACATTAACCGTTATAAGCAAAGTCTCTACTACATGACCCATTCTGGATACCTTAAGATGACTAAGCAAGTAATTATAAGTTCTAGAGTGGGGAACAGTTAAGAAAACACCGATTTAGAAATTAATTTTATTCAACACGGACTCTACTATATTCTGGAGACCTGATGATGGCTAGGGTGGAGAACATCTCACCTACAGAGATATAAAAGATGGAGTACATTATTTGACGTAATTCTATAGAACAGCCTCTACCATGTCATGGTGTATCGAATGGTAATGTTGACCAGGCAAATGTATTTAGCGTTCTCTGTATATCTCTTCATACCTAGTAGGAATATATGCATGCAACCTACACACACAGAAAAAATAGGGGAACGGACAAGAAATCACGTTTTTTTCGACTTGTTATGTATTTTGTAGTTAGTTCGGGGTTAATTTTTAGGGTTCCGTAGCCAAAATGGCAAAAACGGAACCCTTATAGTTTCGTCATGTCCGTCTGTCCGTCTGTCCGTCTGTCCGTCTGTCACAGCCGATTTACTCGGAAACTATAAGTACTACAGTGATGAAATTTGATGGGAATATGTGTTGTATGAACCGCTACAAAAATATGACACTAAATAGTAAAAAAAAGAATTGGGGGTGGGGCCCCCCATACATGTAACTGAGGGATGAAATTTTTTTTTTCGATGTACATACCCGTGTGGGGTATCAATGGAAAGGTCTTTTAAAATGATATAAAGTTTTCTAAAAAACATTTTTCTTAAAGTGAACGGTTTTTGAGATATCAGCTCTCAAAGTCGTAAAAAGTATGTCCCCCCCCCACTATTTTTATAACTACGGGGTATAAAATTCTAAAAAAAATAGAGGTGATGCATGCTAATTAACTCTTTCAACGATTTTTGGTTTGATCAAAGTATCTCTTATAGTTTTTGAGATAGGTTGATTTAACTGTAATTTATTATATTTGCTGCTACGGAACCCTTTGTGCGCGAGCCCGACTCGCACTTGGCCGGTTTTATTTAAATCCTAATTTGAATGTTGGGTTGTAGCATAAAAACGCCTTCGTCACAATTCATATTTTATTATTCCTTCACTTGGTACATTCACTTGATAGTTTTCTTAAATCTTACATAAATCACAAGGCACGGCTATGGCACTTATAGACCGCACTATGGTCGGCTGTTTAAGATCAATTGGCTCGCTGATCGTCTCTTCAAAAAATGTAAGCAATCGACTGACAACTAACCAACTGGAGGGGAGGTTAAGTTGTAGATTATAAATTATAAGGCGGTAGATTATAAATACCAGAAAACCTTGTCGATGGAAATGTTCTATGTATGATTTTAAAATTTGTAACACGAATCTATTTCTTTTTTCCTCGGAGAGTCACTGCATAGGAATTATTGTTTTATAATTTATATTTTTATGAACCACTAGCTTTCCGCCGGCGGCCCCGCCCGCGGTTTCAAAGAAAAACTCGCATAGTTCCCGTTCTCGTGGAAAATCCGGGATAAAACCTATCCTATATTACTCGTGGATAATGTAGCTTTTGAATGGTGAAACAATTTTTAAAATCGGTCCAGTAGTTTATGAGCCTATTCATTACAATCAAACAAACAAACAAAGTTTTCCTCTTTATAATATTAGTGTAGAAGAAATTATCGGTTCACCCAGTTAAAAGTGCGGAGGTAACGGAACCAACAAAAAATTCAGTTGAATTGAGAATTTCGTCCTATAATGGCGTCGGCTAAAAATGTTGCTATACGTTTAGGTATGTCAGTTTTGACTTTCCTACGATTTTATACAATAATATAAAATTAAATGATTTTGTACAATATAAAAAAAATGCTGATTTTCGGCTGTATGGCGACCATTTGGAACTGTCTGAAAAGTATGGCATGGCGATTTTCGTACATGGCTACTGGACGATGATTACCTGTGCAAAAATTAGCCTGGTACAAATGGTTGATTTTTTTTAAATCAACGCATTCACGTTGGTATTGTGGGCTGTAAATTACACCGGAAAAGTATGGCATGACACTACCGCCTACTTCTTTTTTATGGGCTATCGGTAAATCCTAAAATTTTTGTGTTACAAATCGTTTGCCTTCCGTAATTTATCCGACGAGTTCGACTAACGCCCACGCGACTAGTCTGCCGGTACCACTGTTCTGACCATGATTTTTCTTTTTGTCATTGCGTACTAAGACCACTGTAGAACCGCCATCCTGTTACAAATGACCCAAAATTTTGTCAGTATCTCCCGGCTTTGGATTGTTTTGGACCCTTAAAATATACGATAGAACAGCAATTAATCTTTTTTAAAAAATATTCAAGACTCAGGGAAAGTCTGGTTACTGTTTTATAGGTATGTGTTTTCTGATAATATTTTACTGTCAAAAATTATCAACACTGGATGTTATTCAATGACGCCTTTCAAAAACAAAACTAATTTACAAACAGATTTTTATATCTTTACATACCTATTTTTAACTTTCATTTCATGAACTGCTCATGTAAATACCTATTACAATCTGGTTTAATTTAACAAAAGATTCAATTCGGTGAATTTTAGCGTTATTTTGCAAAAAAAACCGCACGTACAGTCCCCCGTCCGAGTCGAACTGACACCGTCAAATTTCGTCGAAAATATGCAATAGAGGTGAGGTTTTATGTGGGTTTTATTATAAATTCGAGTTTTTTCTTTATAATTTAACGATAATAATGAAAATTGAAAAAACAATCAATACAAATTGTTACAAATATCATAACATATTTTTTGGTATAAATTTCATGTATAAATATGTAGCCGTTTTCCTAACAAAATGCGTTTTATGTTCAAAAAGGGGTTGATTTGTATGTATTTTTTTTATGTTTAGGCCGTTCTAAAATGAAAAGTAAACAATACACTTTGTTAATTATATCCTTGAGTATCACATATATTTTTTTTAACACAATCGTACCAACAGTTTCCTCAACAAAATTCAATATGTATAAGGTGTTTTTCGGTTTTGACCATAGTAATCCCCTTAAACTCGCGTCAGGACACGTGACCTGATCGAAAAAGCGTAAGACGGATACCATTCCAAAATATCAAACATGCTCAACATTAATAATCAAGTTTTCACTTCTGCCGGCACTCCCGGAATGCAACCCGTCTTTTTTTATTTAATTATAAGGTATGCAGTATGTTTCAATAGAAGATACTCTAGCTTATATGACTCGTTAGAGAACACGTAGCTTTCGCAAAGTTCTCCAAGGAGCATTAGAGTAACCAAACATGTGTACATAGATGCGGCTACTCCAAAGCACATGGGCGGAGATGCTCAGCCTCATGCTGGCGTACCGCTCGCTGGCGGGCGGCGCGCCGCTGCGTTTGCGCTTTGCTGCCGACCTCGCGATAGATGAGGCTCAGGCGAGAGAGCTGGGTGCACATGACCTGTACCAGCAGGTATGGTTATATTTGTTATAAGTAGATAAAATATGGTTGTTGTACCTTTTGTTTGTATTGTCTTGTTTGAACTCAAAAATCGTTTTTTTTAAACTACCCTCATTTTAATCTGTTTTTGATATTTATATCCGACTGTCGGTATTATGGCGGGTTTTCTAAAAATGTGTATGTATGTGCGCAGATAGCGGGCGTGTCGCGGCGGCTGGAGCGCGCGGCGGCGCTGCGCGAGGAGTGCTACCTGCTGAAGGCGCTGGCGCTGGCCAACAGCGAGGCGCGCATCGACGAGCACGCGGCGCTGCGCCGCTTCCGCGACACCATACTGCAAGCGCTCAACGACGCTGTTAGCGCGCTCAGGTAACGAATAGGAGTGCTACCTGCTGAAGGCGCTGGCGCTGGCCAACAGCGAGGCGCGCATCGACGAGCACGCGGCGCTGCGCCGCTTCCGCGACACCATACTGCAAGCGCTCAACGACGCTGTTAGCGCGCTCAGGTAACGAATAGGAGTGCTACCTGCTGAAGGCGCTGGCGCTGGCCAACAGCGAGGCGCGCATCGACGAGCACGCGGCGCTGCGCCGCTTCCGCGACACCATACTGCAAGCGCTCAACGACGCTGTTAGCGCGCTCAGGTAACGAATATAATCACCCTGTATAAGCAAATCGAAATAATACTCTACAGTTCCTAAGTCGACGCGCTCAACGACGCCGTCAGCGCGCTCAGGTAACAACTGCAATCATTCTGTATAAGCAAATAAAATAAAAGTACATCCTGTACAGATCCTTAGTACCTTACACTCGCCGTGCTCATCGACACGGTGTCCGCGCTCAGGTACCACAATATGTAATCATTCTGTATGAGCAAATAAAAATAATCCTTTACAGTTCCTAAGTCTCTTACCTACAATTTCCGTGCTCATCGACGCGGTCTCTACACTCGGGTAACACCTAAAACCATCATGTATGTGGGTGGTTTTGTTTTCCTGTAGCATATACAGAGGACTATTTATTAACATAATAAATTAAAACTACATTCTGTAAAGTCTCTGTCACTTTCATACCAACCAAAAAATTTGCAAATAAAATTTTAAATACACACTGTTTTCTAACACGAGTCAATCGTCTCAAACCATTTTTTTGTTACATTGATTGGTTTTAATTAACCCATTGACCACCGAGCGGCCCGATCGGGCCGAGACACAATAGATTTTCTATTGTGTCTGTGATCCGAGGACTGACGGATTAATAAGTTTATTCAATTTTTTTTAATAAGATAAACAATATTTATTTGTTACATTGATTGGTTTTAATTTATAAGTAACAATAGGCAGAATATTTGCAAATTGTATGACTCACTAGCCACCCCGCGTTGCCGCGCTAGTCGCACGGATTTTGTTCGTGGTGTCCTCTTTATAATAATACCTCAATGTAATTATCATATATCTCACACACAGGCCGTGCAACGCGAACGGCGCTCTCCAACAACTCCTACTAGTACTACCCGCACTCCGACTCGCAGATGTGGCAGTACGTCGCTTCTGGGCCGCCGTGCACAGGGACCGACGTGCGCCCATGAACAAGCTGTTCGTGGAGATGCTTGAGGCGTGTCTGCGGTAGAGCTGCTAGTAGTGTGGACTGGATGGGGATAGAAGAAAAAGAAATAGTTATTTGTGGACCGACTGGGATAGGAATAGTGAGATGTGGACTGAAGGGGATAGTGGACAGGGATAGAAGAAAAAGAAATAGTGATTTGTGGACTGGATGGGGTAGAAATAGTGAGTGTGGACCGAAGGGGATAGTGAGACGTGGACTGGAAGGGAAAAAGTTAGAGAGACACGATGTGGATTGAACGGGATAGAATTAGTGACGTAATGCGGACCAGCCCCCCTAGTCAAGTGGCTTTCTGTTAGCGTAGCGTTCAATAGAATAGACTACGAATGTATGAGATTGACGTAGGCTGTAGATAAACGTATCTACAGGTTACGTCAATCTCATACATTCGTAGTCTATTCTATTGAACGCTACGCTAACAGAAAGCCACTTGACTAGGGGGACAGATGGGGACAGCTTGACGGGAATAGAGTAACTGAAACCCTTTGCGATCCGGACAGGTTTAGAGCGGAGACCCGTTGCAAGAATCGGCTTCATAGAGCATTTCGCAGTGTTTGCGGATTAACTCTTTCTGCAGAAATGTGCATTGGTCGTGTTAATTAGGCAGTGGATGAACAATGCTAGGGAACATAATATAATGTATATATGTGGGACACTATCGTGTGCCGTTTACGGTCTGCAAGCCCTTAACTCATACTGGAAGGTTATGTGCCCGAACCCAGACATGTTCCCGTCTGAAGCAAGTCACTTTGGTTTTTACAGAATATAGGTTCAGTCTTTATATTATGTTGCAATGAGTTGTCAGCGTGCTGTGAAGCTGTTGGGTTGACAACAAAGTGAAGATTATTTGCCAGAACACTGTGATTCAGCCACCAACCCACACTTTTAAAAATATGTGTCAGCGGAAACAAGATGGTAGACTATAATCGGATTGTGTTATAAAGGTTGTGTACAAGATTTAAGACTTGCATTTCTACAGCTTGTAGGAAAGAGTGTGAAGCCATAGCTTAAAGTGTTAAAGTTTTGGTCTGGGGTGATGATATCAACGGCAAAAATGTAAGAAAATCTTTGTCTAAAGTCTGTCTCGTGCCGTGGCTGGTGGTGTAAAAATTTTTAGACTTTGAAAGTGTATACATAGGTCGGGAGACGGTAAATAATGTTAAGTATTGTTTACAGTTTTGAGTAGAATATAAGATAATTAACAATGGCTGAAAATGTAAATCAACAAACAAACTGATTATTACATTATACATGAATTAATATGTAAAGTAGTGACACCTTTTATTATAGTACTGTTTTGTATATTTATTATCTGTATACTATGGGATATGGATGATAAAAAAAGGTAGACTAATATATGATTTATAAATTTCACATATAGTTAAATAATTTTTTCCTTGTTTACATTTTCTGCCCATGTTAAGAACACAGAATAAATGTGTGCGTCAGGTCTCTACTTTATAACTTTTAAGCTTTTTGTTTTGATAATTGAATACAAATCCTACAAAATATACTGAATGTATTGACTTTTCCTTTATTAAAACTTTGACATGAAACATAAAAGTTATAAAGAAGGATCTAGAAGCTTCTTTCTGTATAAATTTGTGTTGTGGAATGCGGAGACGCGATATAGTTAATGAAATATTATTGCATTTATCACATTGGTTTTGTTAAACTTCAAAAACAGTATCTTTTTCATTATTATAGTCCATCTCTTGTGTATTTTTATCAATAACATAAACAATAATGATCATGCAATTAGTATATTAATTCAAACATCACATTTTATTTTTATGATTTATGAATGAATAGTTGTAGTTATATGTATAAAAAAAACCTTGTGTATGTTTTAATTGACAATTAGTTTCAATGAAAAACAATGGATTATGTTCGGTGCGGACGTGAATTTATGTTACAGACATGAGTCTGATATAATGGCTGTGAAGACACGATCAAAATTGTAAAAAAAAAACTTTTTAGGTTATCTTTGGCGGGAAAATATCGCGTCCCCGCGCCGTTAATGTACAAAATGGACGGATTTAGTACAAAACTTGTTACTATTTTTGTATAATATTAAAAATATACGTAGTTTTACTTGCGGTGAGGATATGAGATTACATGAGGTCGGAGAAAGAATCCAATATGGCTAGTTTTTAATTTTTGTTATCGCTTGCTGAATATTGTTTCGTTAGTTTGTAATTGTCGCGTCTTTTTTTCGTTACAAAACAACAATCTAGTTAATATTGTAAGCATTTATTTTTAATTTTCCTTGCATTCTCTCTTCGACCGTGAAGTCAGGAAGAATACAAGTTGTTTTCGGCGGTGAAAGCCGGTTTCTATCAATACTTAAACAGGCATTGAAATCACATAGTGGTTTTCATTTCCCTATCTATATTTCTGATAGATCTCCTGATATTTACATAACGATTCATAGATTTATTTAAAGATGAACTATTTTTACAGCTGTTCCACGTGTATGATATATATGTCCTTGTATTCAGATACTATATTTTTAATGGATTATAAATGTTATATGACGTAAAAAATATCTATTATTCCTACTAATATATGTACATATAAATGTTATGTATTTAAAATAGATATATGGGCAGTGGAACAGTATTATAAACAATAAAATACCTCAGTAATCTGTTACCATACACAAGTGTCATTTAAAAATGTAAAAAATACCGCGAACAGTCAATATAGGATCTGAGTGTCGCTTTATTTTGTAGTTTAAGTATTTTTATCGAACAGTTTTGATGGTGACATTTGGTTACGATGATAAATTTATATACAAATCATTGTTTCTAGAGAGGTAATATTATGATTTTATTTGAAAAAAATCAAGAAGCTTATATCTAATACGCTGGAGATTTCAGCATGAACATTAACTTGTAACAAGAAAATATGACCTTGAATGACGCCTGTATGTTCATACTGAAATCTCCAGTGTATTAGATATAAGTTTCTTGAAAAAAAATAAACCGCTCTAGTATTTGTCAAATGGTGGAATCAAAAAGTACAAAAACAATCACTGTATTTTAGAATTACAGTACATAAATTAAGGACGAACCCATTTGACAGATTTTTGAGCGGTAAAAAAAAATATAACCGTAAAAACATAGTTGGTACGGTGGGTTTATTTCCAGTGAATGTTATATAAAGCGTCCTTTAGTTATTCTTATGTTAAGAATATTTGATATATTTATAGATAGTATGTAAGTTCTCGCTGGTGCGATACAGGCGGGTGTGATACTTGTACAAAGTGTGCGATGTGCCAGATTAGCGTTTAAGTTTTATCTTTTTCTTTTCAATTTAATCTGTGGTCGTTCGGAATTTGATGGCGTTTTTTCATAAAACGAAACAACGAAATGCATTGTGTATATTGAATATTCATTCCAAGGATTACAGATTAAATATTTATTAGTAGGTGGACTTGTGTCTTATTTTTGTAATGAATGAAGTATGTTTGTTTACACAATGTAATTTAATGGTGTTGTGGAACTCATGGGCGGCTGTGGTCACTTATTCGATCGATGACCCGCTTCTCGTGTGCCTCCAAAATGTTATCAGGTGATATGGGCCTGGAGAGATGTGAAATAAATTATAAAATGATTATCTTTGTGTTTTCTTTACTATGGTGCTAACCGTACATAATGACCTAAATGATCCAAATCTTGCCATGAAAATTGGTGGAAAATTGAAACAATAGTATTTTGCACGCAATCATGTTTAGTCGCAAATTAACATAATATGTTTGTTCAATTGTCATTTTCAATATTCTACCAACGTATATTCTCTTTATTAAAAAAAGACGTGTGGCACTCGGGGACTGCCGCGGTAAAGCTATTGCATGCCTTCAAGCCACACCTCCGTGTCCGTCGGAGTGGGGAGGTTTTTTCGTTACGGAATTTCTCGATTCGGTCCCCGCGCTCAAGGCCCGCGATAGAAGCTATGCAATAGCTTAAAACTAAATCCAGACTAATTTATTCAAATTAATTTCATAGAAAATAGCCATGAATACTTACGACAGACATACTGAGTGTTTATAAATGAAACCAATTTGATAAAAAATAGCTCATCTGGTCATTAGATGGGTGAAGTTCGACCTACTACAGGCTACTATCTCCTTTACTCATCTATGATATAGAAGGATCTATAAACTCTTAGTCTTCTATGTATAGTTAAAAAAAAAAGCGATAAATCAGTGGTTCCCTTCAAATAAGCAAAAAAAAGGTCACCCACCCAATCCAACCGTTATTTTTTAACCTCCATTTTTGTTATTTCCGATTATAGCGGCAAAAGAAAAACACAATTTAAAAAAAATTCCAGTCTCCATTTATGTGATACAGCCCGTGCTTGATGGGCAGACGATATTAAATAAATACAACCAGGGCCGGATCTACCCATGGGCTTTATGGGCTGCAGCCCAGGGCCCCGAGGTTAAAAGGGCCCCCAAACCCCGATAAAAAAAATAGGCGATAATTTGAAAAAAAAATCTGTAGTTTTCGAAAAACAAATTGATGAAAAATCGCATACCTACTTCAATAACTTTTGCTAACATGTAAAAGGATGTTTGCATGTTGATTTTCAACTTATAGAAAATAAATCTTATTTATTGAAACTATTTGGTTATTTAATATACTATTATATGCCGTGGCCATATCGTAGATTTGCTCATTTCATGAAATGATTAATCATTACACGAAATGGTCGCATAACGCATTTCATGAAATGGTTAATTGTCTATTGGCCACAACATGATGTGGTTTGAGCAGATCAATGATAAGAAATCGTTTCTCGATATGGGCAACTAAACGCGCGGTTTTTTCACGAAATGATCAAAATTATTTGATCATATCGTAAAGTAGTTACATTAATCATTGGTAGAGGCGCTGCAAGCGCTGTGTTTATGTGTGGAGATGGCGGCCGCTGGCGAAAATTTTATTATTCGCAGTTAACAACTTCATAATTCGTTTGTTTAATTAAAATATGAAGGAAGTCATACAGGGCCGGACCGTGAACTCTTGGGGCCCTGGGCTGTAACTACCCAGGGGCCCTTTTTTTTGGAAATGTTCATATTAGTTTCATACTTACTTTCGCAATTTTGTTATTTTAACATAATCAAATTTTATTTTAAATCGTTTTATTAGTTCAGGAGTCTATCGCGGACAAACAAAGTGACACGTATTTTTTTATACATAATATAGAGATAATAAAAATATAATAAAATAATGTTATTTAATTGATTATAAATTAGTAAAAGAATCTGACAGATTATGTATGAGACAGTTATGTTATTTAAATAATAATTTAGCTAAGTAATTTAGAAATCAACCTTTCTGCATTTTTGTGCTGCAAATTCTTTAATTTGGTCATCACATTGCAAGTCTTTTGTAAGATCACAATTTATGGAAAGAAGTGATAAATTATTTAGCCGATCATCGATTGTTGTCCTATATTAATTATTTTCTACATATGACATCTTGGAGAAGGAGCGTTCTGCTTCACAGCTATAGGGCATGCAGAACCGAGTCCGGTTCCAAGTTTCTGAAACCCGGTTCCAAATCGAGCTCAGAACCGGGTAGAACCGGGTTACCCGGTTCTTTTATAATACTTCGGAAAAAAATATGAAATTAAACAAAAGTAACTGTAAAAGTACCTGATGGGCCTTTTATTTTACGCGGCTTGTGTCTTATTTTATTAAATTAATAAAGAAACAAAATTTCAATACTTCTCTTTATTTATCAGTCTTGTAAAGTACCTTGTTATCACAATAGCACATAAAATAAACTTAAACCTAATTCATTAACTGCAAACTGTAAAGCAAAAAACCGGCCAAGTGCGAGTCGGACTCGTGCTCCGAGGGCTCCAAACAAACCTATTTTTTATAATGTTGTAACTTTAAAATTCATGTTTCTAGCAATTTTTCCTTTATCTGTGTTATAAGACGTTACTTATACCAAATTTAAAGGCTCTGTGTTCATGAAAAGTACCCAGCTGTAGGTTTTGAGTCCCATGCGGATGTCGAAATTTGCGAAATTTTCAACATTTACGGCTGTATCTTTTGATGCGTTGGCTTGTGTTTTTAGTTTGACTTTTTCACATAAAAGGGACCGAAGACATATTCGATATAAATTTCAGCTTGATACCAAAAAAAAAAAAACATGACTGGATCATTATATGAAACAGTAAAATCAACAGCTTTTCAAATTCACGACAAATCTAATAAAAATATTTCTGTAGCCTAATTTTTGTCATTTTCGAAGCCTTATTTTTTTTTTTTTGGTAATACAACCGTAGGAAACTTATAGCATCTAAGGTTAGACAACCAATCAGAGCCACGCTTGAGGCGTGGCACGAAAATTCGCGATGCACGTGAGTCTGACGTTGCCAGATACAATAATTTTGTTAAAATAATGCAGCAAAATATAAATAATACTTCATATTTTAATATTTTGGTCGGAACCGGGAGAACCGGGTTTCATACTATTCATACCCGGTTCTCAAGATCATCAAAAAACCCGGGTTTACCCGGGTTTTTCGGAACCGGGTAAACCCGGGTGCATGCCCTACACAGCTAGTGATTAAAAAAAATCTTAAAAATTGTGAAGCAGTTAACACGAACACGAACACGAACACGAACACGAACACGAACACGAACAACGAACATCGAACATCGAACAACGAACAACGAACAACGAACAACGAACAACGAACAACGAACAACGAACAACGAACAACGAACATCGAACATCGAACATCGAAATCGAACATCGAACATCGAAAAAATTGGAACAACGAACAACGAACAACGAACAACGAACATCGAACATCGAACATCGAACATCGAATATCGAACAACGAACAACGAACAACGAACAACGAACAACGAACAACGAACAACGAACAACGAACAACGAACAACGAACAACGAACAACGAACAACGAACAACGAACAACGAACAACGAACAACGAACATCGAACATCGAAATCGAACATCGAACATCGAACATCGAACAAATTGGAACAACGAACAACGAACAACGAACAACGAACAACGAACAACGAACAACGAACAACGAACAACGAACAACGAACAACGAACAACGAACAACGAACAACGAACAACGAACAACGAACAACGAACAACGAACAACGAACAACGAACAACGAACAACGAACAACGAACAACGAACAACGAACAACGAACAACGAACAACGAACAACGAACAACGAACAACGAACAACGAACAACGAACAACGAACAACGAACAACGAACAACGAACAACGAACAACGAACAACGAACAACGAACAACGAACAACTAACATCGAACATCGAACAACGAACAACGAACAACGAACACGAACACGAACAACGAACAACGAACAACGAACAACGAACAACGAACACCGAACACCGAACATCGAACATCGAACATCGAACATAGAACATCGAACATCGAACATCGAACATCGAACATCGAACATCGAACACGAACATCGAACATCGAACATCGAACATCGAACATCGAACATCGAACATCGAACATCGAACATCGAACATCGAACATCGAACATCGAACACGAACAACGAACAACGAACAACGAACAACGAACAACGAACAACGAACAACGAAAAACGAAAAACGAAAAACGAACAACGAACACGAACACAATCAAATTAAAATTCAAATTCAAACTCAAATTTTTATTCAAATTCAAATTCAAATTCAAATTTAAATTTAAATTCAAATTCAAATTCAAATTCAAACTCAAATTCAAATTCAAATTTTTATTCAAATTCAAATTCAAATTCAAACTCAAATTCAAGTTCAAATTCAAATTCAAATTCAAATTCACGAACACAAACACGAACAACGAACATCGAACAACGAACAACGAACAACGAACAACGAACAACGAACAACGAACAACGAACAACGAACAACGAACAACGAACAACGAACACGAACACGAACAACGAACAACGAACAACGAACAACGAACAACGAACAACGAACAACGAACAACGAACACCGAACACCGAACAACGAACAACGAACAACGAACAACGAACAACGAACAACGAACAACGAACAACGAACAACGAACAACGAACAACGAACAACGAACAACGAACAACGAACAACGAACAACGAACAACGAACAACGAACAACGAACAACGAACAACGAACAACGAACAACGAACAACGAACAACGAACAACGAACAACGAACAACGAACAACGAACAACGAACAACGAACAACGAACAACGAACAACGAACAACGAACAACGAACAACGAACAACGAACAACGAACAACGAACAACGAACAACGAACAACGATCACGAACACGAACAACGAACAACGAACATCGAACATCGAACATCGAACAACGAACAACGATCACGAACACCGAACAACGAACAACGAACACGAACACGAACACGAACACGAACAACGAACAACGAACAACGAACAACGAACAACGAACAACGAACAACGAACAACGAACAACGAACAACGAACAACGAACAACGAACAACGAACAACGAACAACGAACAACGAACAACGAACAACGAACAACGAACAACGAACAACGAAGAACGAACAACGAACAACGAACAACGAACAACGAACAACGAACAACGAACAACGAACAACGAACAACGAACAACGAACAACGAACAACGAACAACGAACAACGAACAACGATCACGAACACGAACACCGAACAACGAACAACGAACAACGAACAACGAACAACGAACAACGAACAACGAACAACGAACAACGAACATCGAACATCGAACATCGAACATAGAACAACGAACATCGAACAACGAACAACGATCACGAACACGAACACGAACACGAACACGAACACAATCAAATTAAAATTCAAATTCAAACTCAAATTTTTATTCAAATTCAAATTCAAATTCAAATTTAAATTTAAATTTAAATTCAAATTCAAACTCAAATTCAAATTAAAATTTTTATTCAAATTCAAATTCAAATTCAAATTCAAATTCACGAACACAAACACGAACAACGAACATCGAACAACGAACAACGAACAACGAACAACGAACAACGAACAACGAACAACGAACACGAACACGAACAACGAACAACGAACAACGAACAACGAACAACGAACAACGAACAACGAACAACGAACAACGAACAACGAACAACGAACATCGAACAACGAACATCGAACATCGAACATCGAACATCGAACATCGAACATCGAACATCGGACATCGAACATCGAACAAATTGGAACAACGAACAACGAACATCGAACATCGAACATCGAACATCGAACATCGAACATCGAACATCGAACATCGAACATCGAACATCGAACATCGAACATCGAACATCGAACATCGGACATCGAACATCGAACAAATTGGAACAACGAACAACGAACATCGAACATCGAACATCGACCATCGAACATCGAACATCGAACATCGAACATCGAACATCGAACATCGAACAACGAACATCGAACAACGAACACGAACACGAACACGAACACGAACACGAACACGAACAACGAACAACGAACAACGAACAACGAACAACGAACAACGAACAACGAACAACGAACAACGAACAACGAACAACGAACAACGAACAACGAACAACGAACAACGAACACGAACACGAACAACGAACAACGAACAACGAACAACGAACAACGAACAACGAACATCGAACATCGAACAACGAACAACGAACAACGAACAACGAACAACGAACATCGAACATCGAACATCGAACATCGAACATCGAACATCGAACATCGAACATCGAACATCGATCAAATTGGAACATCGAACACAAACACAATCAAATTCAAATTCAAATTCAAATTCAAATTCATATTCTAATTTTAATTCAAATTCAAATTCGAATTCAAAAACAAATTCAAATTCAAATTCGAACACGAACACGAACACGAACACGAACAACGAACAACGAACAACGAACAACGAACAACGAACAACGAACAACGAACAACGAACAACGAACAACGAACAACGAACAACGAACAACGAACAACGAACACGAACAACGAACACGAACACGAACAACGAACAACGAACAACGAACAACGAACAACGAACAACGAACAACGAACAACGAACAACGAACAACGAACAACGAACAACGAACAACGAACAACGAACAACGAACAACGAACAACGAACAACGAACAACGAACAACGAACAACGAACAACGAACAACGAACAACGAACATCGAACATCGAACATCGAACATCGAACATCGAACATCGAACATCGAACATCGAACATCGAACATCGAACATCGAACATCGAACATCGAACATCGAACATCGAACATCGAACATCGAACATCGAACATCGAACATCGAACATCGAACATCGAACATCGAACATCGAACATCGAACATCGAACATCGAACATCGAACATCGAACAACGAACAACGAACATCGAACAACGAACACGAACATCGAACATCGAACATCGAACATCGAACAAATTGGAACATCGAACAACGAACAACGAACAACGAACAACGAACACGAACAACGAACAACGAACACGAACAACGAACACGAACACGAACAACGAACAACGAACAACGAACAACGAACAACGAACAACGAACATCGAACATCGAACATCGAACATCGAACATCGAACACGAACACGAACACGAACACGAACACGAACACGAACACGAACGATTCACATTCACATTCACATTCAATTTAACATTCAACATTCACATTCAACATTCACATTCACATTCACTTTCACATTCATATTCACATTCAACATTCACATTCACATTCCTTCATGATTACCTAAATACCTTGGCTATCCATGGGCTGTTACCTGCTCATAGGTATGCTACTCGGGCTAACAACTCGCTCGATCATGTCTTACTAAAATCTGACCTGCCATGTAATACGGTAGTTATTAACTCTTCCGTTACAGATCACGCTGCTGTTTTATTGTGGATGAAAAAACTAAAAATTAATAAAACCAAGGCTGTAACTGTCAAAAGGATAGATTATAATAATGTATTAGATCAAATTAAATCAAAAAACTTTACTGATATCCTTCAGTTAACAGATGTAAACATTGCCTCCGAATCGCTCACCAGATTTTTGCAAAATGTAATCCAAAGCAATGTGATATACAAAGTAATCTCCAGAAATTTTGTACCAAGAAAACCATGGATTACACCGGGACTTTTGCGTTGTATAAGAACGAGAGATAGAATGCATTTGAAACTTAAGAAACAACCTGGTAACCTATCTCTGCAAATAATCTATTGTCGCTACAGAAATTTCTGTGGAAATCTTTTAAAAAAAGTAAAGCATGCATATGAAAAAGCTGAATTAGGTAAATGTAAGAAGAACGACAAGCAAACTTGGAAGCTGATAAAGGAATTCACAAATATGACAACATCTAAAACTGACAACTTAGAACTCTTAACGCAAAATCAAAATATTAATGACATAAATAATTTTTTTGTTAACGTAGGTAAGAACATGGCGGAAAATATCGTAAAGGATGTAAACGTAAAAGTAAACGACCCACAGTGTAATAACTATCAAACACCCCGCGATTCTATGGGTCTAAGAGAGACTGATATATATGAATTAAGTGATATAATAAATAGCATTAAAACTGAATGTGCTACAGGTTATGATAACATACCTTCTAAAATCTTCAAACTTTGTAAAGAATCTCTCATGCCAGTCCTTGTTCACATATGTAATCTCTCCTTGCGATCTGGAGTGTTTCCAGAATTATTCAAAATTGCCCTAATTCATCCGATTCATAAAGCTGGAGACTCAGATCGAATTGATAATTACCGCCCAATATCTATCTTACCAACAATGTCAAAAATCTTAGAAAAAGTTATTTATACTCGGCTTTCCAGTTTTCTTCACAAAACTAAATTCTTTTCCAACCACCAGTATGGTTTTCTTAGGGGTAAGTCCACAAATGACGCTGTAAATGACTTAACCAACCATATTATGAGTAATCTTGATAGCAAAAAATACTGTATTGGTATATTTTTGGACTTAGCTAAAGCCTTTGACACCGTGTCCATACCGATACTCCTGAAGAAACTGGAGAGAGCTGGTGTCAGAGGTTTGGCACTACAACTATTAAAAAGTTATCTTACGGACAGAAAACAGGTTGTCAAAATCGGACATTTAACTAGCTCTGAATGTGCGATTACCTATGGTGTGCCCCAGGGTAGCGTACTAGGCCCTACATTATTCTTAGTGTATATTAATGATCTCTGTAATATATCTCTGTCCAATGGTCGTGTGGTGACTTTCGCTGATGATACGGCCCTGGTTTTTAGTGGCAGTGACTGGACGACAGCTAAACAATCAGCAGAAGCTGGCCTTTCAAGAGTTATGGCATGGCTAAATGAAAATGTTCTGACATTAAACTTAGATAAAACCAAATTTTTAACGTTTTCTTTATACAAGTCTTCTCAGCCAAAGGACCTCACCATCACAGCACATACGTGTAACACCTTCGGTAATGAAGCATGTACATGCAGACATTTATCACGCACTGTCACCGTTAAATATCTAGGTGTACATTTGGACAATCAGCTCAACTGGAAGCACCATATTCAACTACTGTCGTCTCGTATTCGAAAACTTATGATCATATTTAAAAAGCTTCGCTCAATTGCTGATCAAGATGTTTTAAAAAAAGTTTACTTTGCGATATGCCAATCGGTACTTTCTTATTGCATTCAATCGTGGCACCCCACGATTGAATGCAATGCCCCACCGGGCATCTAAAACACAAATGCTGAAAGTCGAAAGAGCACAGAGAGCAGTATTGAAAGTAATGATGTCAAAACCTATCTATTATCCCACTACAACTCTTTATAACGAGTGCAAAGTTCTTTCCATTAGGAAGCTTTTCATCTTAAACTGTATTGTTGCCACTCACACGCAGACGAACTGGAAGGAATTAAGCATTGTAAGGAGGCGTAAGGACAGAATTATTAACTTGCGGTTTGTACACACCGCAGCTGCTAAACGTTTCCACGGTTTCTTAGGTCCACTTCTTTACAACAAAATCAATAAAATCTTAAACATTCGCAATTTGACATTAACTGAACTGAAAAACAAACTAACAAACTTATTACTTACCCTCTCTTACGGGGAAACTGAAGATTTTCTGAAAGCGCAAGTATAACACTTTAAAAGAACCACATATCATAATTTTATTAATCACACATACACAGACACACACACACACACACACACACAAACACACACGCACACACTCGCACTCGCACTCACACTCAAATACTCATACACACACATTGCATGCCTGAAATTTGAATGTTTTAAATTCCGGTCTTTGTACTTTATTATTTTTTGTTTTTGTGCATTTTTTATTTATTTATAGTGTAGTGAAATTTAAATTTGTATAGATAGACTACTTATAGTACAATACTGGCTATGGCTAAGTCTAATGTGGAAGGCGTCGGTCGTCTCTAGCACAGGTTTATACCTAGTTGAGGCGATCGTCGAGTTTGTATTATTTTATGTCACTGTATTGGTACTCAATAAATGATTTTTATTTTATTTATTTTATTCACATTCCAACACAAACAGCCATCCACACGCTTGGCGAACGTTCATAATTTTTATGCTCATGTACGAAAATAAACTTATTGACGTGTTCCTTAACTGCTACACCATTTTAAAGATTTTTTTAAATCACTAGCTGTGAAGCAGAACGCTCCTTCTCCAAGATGTCATATGTAGAAAATAAATATAGGACAACAATCGATGATCGGCTAAATAATTTATCACTTCTTTCCATAAATTGTGATCTAACAAAAGACTTGCAAAGTGATTACCTACCAAATAAAATAATTTGCTGTACAAAAATGCAGAAAGGTTGATTTCTAAATTACTTAGCTAAATTATTATTTAAATAACATAACTGTCTCATACATAATCTGTCAGATTCTTTTACTAATTTATAATCAATTAGATAACATTATTTTATTATATTTTTATTATCTCTATATTATGTATAAAAAAATACGTGTCACTTTGTTTGTCCGCGATAGACTCCTGAACTAATGAAACGATTTAAAATAAAATTGGATTATGTTAAAATAACAAAATTGCGAAAGTAAGTATGAAACTAATATGAACATTTCCAAAAAAAGGCCTCTGGGTAGTTTCAAGGCCCCAAGAGTTCACGGTCCGGCCCTGAATACAACACATAAAATCATAATATCAACATAATGCATATAATTATTAGGGGATAGTACTATCGCTTTGCTTTTTAAAAAACTCAAAAATTAGCTTAAAATGTGCTAAATAAGGCCGGTGCCACACTTGCAAAATTATTTAAATTCGGTTTCTTATACCAATAATATAAAGCTATGTAAGTATAAAAAAAATGTGCACTTACACAAATAGTAACTATTGTTGAGTTATAAATATCAAATTTTCTAAGCTATTTTTCGCTTACGCTAAAGGTATACATAATTACTTTTCACCTTTCCTCCTTTGGCTTCCCCTTCCTTCAATAATAAAAAAGTTACATTATGTATATTATGTGCCCAGCCACAATCTCAGCATGGCCAAATGTTTTAATTCGTAATGTGTTTAAAGGTATGATTAGATTTATTTTTTATGCGATGCGTGATATTTACTATCGCAGTCTTTGAGTTTGATGAAATTTGTCTGGGTGGAATGCAGAAGGATAAAATGGTCAATTTCTTCAAATTTGTTTCTTATAGAGTACAAAAATAATAGTAATTTATCTGCTAATCGCATTACTTGCAGCTTCATCCGCGTAGTCAAAGGAAATTAATAGTACTACTACCGCCATCTATCCGAATTTTATAAAATTTGGAGGTATTCAAATGCGCATCCTATTTCAAATATTCTTCCATGGAAATGTGTTGTTTCATCGTGGTAAGTAGAGGGCGGATAATCGCAATGCACGGGCAGTAATAGCAAATGAGCGACATCTTCGTTTTGCTTTATCGATATTGTACCTTTTCAATTTCTCGTCGGGGAATTTTTATTTTGTTATATCTCATAAGTATCAACATAGCATACCCCAATGACTCTATTATACTAGTAGACGCGGCATACGCCAACATCATTGCACTAAAAAACAGCGTAATTAATACATACCTACTTACTAACGCACTATATGGCCCTATACTCCGTCCGATCGCTCCGAGAAAGGGAAACAACATGGATGTCAACATACGCCTTATCTGTTATTAGAAAGAGATGAATATAGAATCTGAGTTAATTAAAAGAACGTCCAGCCACGACGCTGAATGGTGCGTGACTAAGTGAAACTCGGGCACTTAGCTGAGTTTTTTCTTGCCAAAATAGAGAGCGGGTAACGTATCTAAAGCTTTTTTATATATTATAGGCATACCCATTCATTTTATTGATAAAGTTTAAATTGAATATGTATTTGATGTATATACGTATCTAACTAAAGAATTACCATACAGCATACTTTTAAGTTTTAATAACTTGTAAATCACAAAAATGAGAGAAGGTGTATACTTTCTGTTATTTTTATTGTAAGGATATACATATATTGCAATAAAAATGTTAAATTTGTTTTATTAAATATCGGTGATTCATTGATTATTGAGAAATTTGATTTATATGTAAAAGTAGCTGTGGTATGATTGATATAGTTAATTTGATTTTTGTTTTTATTGTAGGATAATTTATTTGTGGAAGAGGTAGTGGAAATAAAAAGATAAATTATGACAAATAAATTTATTAATACTATTATACATTAAATTATCACTTAAACAATAGCAAACTGTTCGTAGAGCAGTTCTCTGATTTTGTAGTATTCTTCCGACAGTACGCCTTCTAACGCCACGCGACCATTCTCCAACTGTAAAAAAAAAACTAATTATATCTATATTTTAGCATATCCAGTATTAAAAGTTACACTGTTTTAATCATGTGGTTTTAGTTTTCTGCAAATTATATAATAAATCGTAAGTTACTAGAGTTTTAACTGATTTGTACTATATGGATGCAATATGCATATAAGAAAGAATTAAATAATTACTACTTAAATTATATTGTTATAAAAACAGGGTATCTAAGCCCTATTATTGCGAGACAAGATTTCTTACCTCTATCCTAATCTAACCTACCTACCCATACCCATTCCCTCCCCCCTTTATCTGTTTTTCCACCTATTTTTCCCACCATAACCTCCCCCCCTTTCTAGGCACATCCCCCTCCCCTTTACTCACCCTCCGTTTAGCAACAGTTTAACAACTTTCAGTTTGTGATAACTACACAGCATCGCTAGGCCTTTACTGCGTGTTTTCTCTTGAAAATATCTTTATCATGAACACGTTGTAACCTCCGCCTACTACCTATACAAGCGCCCTTACTCAACCTAACCTCATATACCTACTTTTCCCATGTTGTTATGAAAGTAAAGTGAGGGGGGGAGCACTTTACTGTGGGTAGATAGAGAATATTATATACACTAGATTTCCACCCGCGGCTTCACCCGCGTTTTCAAAGGAAAACCCGCATAGTTCCCGTTCCCGTGGGATTTCCGGGATAAAACCTATCCTATGTGTTAATCCAAGTTACCCTCTATATGTGTGCTAAATTTCATTGTAATCGGTTCAGTAGTTTTTACGTGAAAGAGTAACAAACATCCATACATCCATACTTACAAACTTTCGCCTTTATAATAGTACTAGATTTCCGCCCGCGGCTTCGCCCGCGTTTTCAAAGGAAAACCCGCATAGTTCCCGTTCCCGTGGGATTTCCAGGATAAAACCTATCCTATATGTTAATCCAAGTTACCCTCTATATGTGTGCTAAATTTCATTGTAATCGGTTCAGTAGTTTTTACGTGAAAGAGTAACAAACATCCATACATCCATACTTACAAACTTTCGCCTTTATAATAGTATCAAGATAATATATTCCCATATTTTAACTCACCCTCCGTATAGCAACAGTGCCATTACAACACTCCAGAGCGCCCGCATTGAACTCAGCCGAAAGCCCGTGCTTTCCGAGCGCACCTCTTAGTTCTGATAACTTGACTGCATTCACGAATGTAGCTGCCCGAGCCGTGGATACCGTACTCGCTTCGAGAGATATCATCTCGTCCATTGCTGTGTCCTCTATTGGAAAAAAAATAGTGTTGTGGTCAACAATATTGTAAACACATAGTTAAAATGAAAAAAAAGACGGGTTGCACTCCGGGAGTGCCGGCAGAAGTGAAAACTTGATTATTAACGTTGAGCATGTTTGATATCCATCCGTCTTACGCTTTTTCGATCAGGTCACGTGTCCTGACGCGAGTTTAAGATTTAGAATAAGAATAAAAAGAAGAATAAAATAATTTTTATTAGGCACACCAAATTACCACCACCAACACAAACAAAAAAAAAGAAACAATATAAAAATACACTCTTAAATATAATCTAACATAAAAATTAAAACTAAGAATATGATTTGTGTGGCGACTGGCGACCTAAAGGGTAAGGCCGCTCAGCTTATGCTATGCCGATATGGTCAGCATAGCGCTGGTTTTCAGGGCCCCACCAGACAACAAAATGCTTAAGTCTAAAGTGTCTCTCTCTGCTGTTAGATAATAAAACAATTAATTAAGAAATAAAATAATTATATATGTTTGCATGTATAGAATATAATATATTGCGGTTATTTTACCCATATTGTGAAATACATATACTTATATACATATATATACATTTACATAATAATAAATAACCACAGTTTATAAATACATATAAGGAATTAAAAGAATACAACTATATTGCATACTGTATAATACGTATATATTATAATAATAATAATCTGTTATATACAACGCAACTAAGGTTTTCCGACGAATTCGTTAATCAAATGTTTTTTATATTTATTCTTAAAAGAATTTTTAGATATTGACTCACGTATCGGCGGCGGTAGATTATTCCAACACTTAGTTGCGTTGTATACAAAGCTGCCTCTAAAGGCGGTTGTATGGTATCTGGGCATAATCATCATGTATGTTGATGCTCTTGTGAAGTGTGAGCCATCACCTACCCACCTAAGTTTATTAAAAAGGTATTTTGGTATCTGTGACGTCACCACCTCAAAAAGCATCACAGCAAAGTGAAAGCGCCTGCCGCCTGATTTGATACCCAACGCCGCTAAAGAAGTTTTCACTTCAAAAATAGAAAAAATCGATGACGAAGCGGGAATCGAACCCGCGTCTTTCGCCTTACTAGAGCGACACCTGACCTGTCGGTTGAACAAGAAACATAATGTGGAAACATAATTTTATCTATTATATTATGTTATATATAGCGTTCACGAATGTAGCCGCCCGAGCTGTGGTTACCGTACTCGCTTCGAGAGATACCATCTCGTCCATTGCTGTGTCTTCTGTTGGAAATTTATTGTTTTGTACAGGATTGTTAATTAAAATATTATTATACAATAAAAACCATGTAATAATATGTACATTCTGTTTTATTTATTTTATCCTGTCTAAAAGTCTAAAAATATATAGTATTGTGAAAGCTTTTTGCTTTTTTATCATTGGAATTTTTAGAATTTTCTCATTGAATTATGCCATCACATTTATATTTTTCACCATTATTTTAATCAAACCTAAGCGTCAATTACGTTAGCGATACACGTATAAAGGGTAAATGAAAACTAGCGCATCACCTCAGGCAGCTTTACTACATCAGTCCCAAAAATATTTGTTCTACGCTTTGATTTTAATTAACACTTAAAAATTTAAGTTTTTTCATACAAAATAAACAATTATTTATTGCCTCTGAACTCGCATTACTCTACAGTCTACGCTATGCACCTTGCGTAAGCAAAATAACGGCACGTGTTGAGGGGCGCGGTGTTGCGACGCAGCGGCATCGGCGTGCACAAAATACAGAGCAATTAATAAACGAGGAAATATTTTTTGACGTCACAACGTCTTCTAATTCGATAGAGCCGGCTGCACGCACGAAAAAACATGACTCATGCGGCGTTACCTCGCTCTGAGGCGTTCCATGTAAGGCTTGAAGTGCAAGCGAGAAGCACAATCGGACGTTGTCACGTTCAACTATCGTCAGTAAACCGACTTTACAGACAACCAATTCTTTTTATTTTATTTTTTGGGTTATTTATCAAAATTTGTAAAAAGTCGTAGAAATTTTTTTGTTGTGATTGATATAGTTAAGCTGCCTGCGAGGTGATGCGCTAATTTTTATTTACCCTGTGTAAGTTGATACATAGTAATCTGCACTTCTAAGAAATCACTTTCCGTACGCATTACCATCTAATATCTAATATATTATCTAATACATATATATTATTATAAAGGCGAAAGTTTGTAAGGATGTATGGATGTTTGTTACTCTTTCGCGTAAAAACTACTGAACCGATTACAATGAAATTTAGCACACATATAGAGGGTAACTTGGATTAACACATAGGATAGTTTTTATCCCGGAAATCCCACAGGAACGGGAACTATGCGGGTTTTCCTTTGCAAACGCGGGCGAAGCCGCGGGCGGAAATCTAGTAAAGAAATATTTTTATCATTTCTATCTACTAATCCAGCCCGCCACTTTACACAAACAAACAAACACACTTACCGCTGTTGGGCTCCCGCTGTCTGGGCGGCGCGACGCTGGCCGACAGCCACGCTAGTTCCGCGTCTCCCGCCCCACGCCATGTTATACCGCACATCAGACTGTCTGTTAATTTCACCTGAAATATACAAATTATATGAAAAAAAGCGAGCACACGTGTCAGAAGTGAAACTTTTTTGGCGAGAAACATACCAAAATCGTCACCTTACTTAATAACGTGACGGTATTGCTATGACACGATTTTGAAATTTAGAGCGTGTGTGCCGAGCAAACGTGTCAGAAGTAAAACGTCTTTGGCAAGATTCAAAGATACCAAAATCGTTGCCTTACTCCATGGCATGACGGTATTGCTACGCAACCTCGAAATTTAATTCTACACGCGCCTTAATAACTCAGGCCCCGGAACCACAGACACAATATAAAATCTATTGTGTCGTGGACCGATCGGGCCACTTGGGGCTCAATGGGTTAAAAAGTTTCATTTAAAAAAATGTTCGATTGAATAACACAAAAAGGAAAATTATAAGAATATAATTTTCCTTTTTGTGTGTGAATAAACTATACCTGATAGATATGAGACTCTGTGGTTGCGTCGACAATTTCACCTTTGCCGGGTGTAAATATTTTTTCTATTCCTTCGTTTTCACAGTGTTTCCTGTAAAACAAGACATTTTTATTACGACCTTCCTAAAATAATAAAAAACTTGAGCGATGTCAAGGGACATCCGGATGGAACGAAGTGTTAAATTAGAGAGAGACAGACATAGAAACACGCGCACGCCGCATGGCTTACAACTCTAGCAAAAAGTGTCGTGACAACTTTTCGTAAGATTTTTTTCCGTCTAGCCCCCTTTCACCCTTTCACAACGCGCGATAAGGAACTTCCTTCCAAAAATAGTGAAAAACGGCTCGAAATTTAAAAACCAACTCTACCCATAAACAACACCATATCACACAACTTTAGAGGTGCGTATAAATTACGCGCGTCAGCCGCGCGAGCCAATGTTCGACCAGATTTGACGTTCATCGGTTCGCGAGCCAATATGTTGAAATAAAATTTCGTAGTCTGCTAGGCACCCTAATTGTGTCACGCGGAAAGCGCCTCTAACCTGAGCGTGCTAAGGGCGTTTGTGCACTACAAGGAATTTTACTGTCCGGCATTCCGATTTTTTACGGTCATACGACTGTAATGTGTCACGCGGAAAGCGCCTCTAACCTGAGCGTGCTAATACCCCAGCCACACTATGCTACTCGTCCTGCTACTCGTGCTGCTCCTCGTCCTGCTCATCGCGCTGCCGCTCGCCTCGATATTGCCGTCTGGCCACACACTGCTCTACTCGCGCGATTAATCGCGACGCTCTTCACTAGGGATGGGTCGTCGACGTATTTTTCATCAACGAGACTAGATAGTTAAATGTCGTTCATCAACTAGTCATTCAACTAGTTAAAATCTTCGACTAGTCCATGTGTAAAATAAATAACTATTATTAAATAAATTCTTAAAACAATAAATTCTAATCTCAATAAAACAATTAATAAATATTTATGCTTTCTTACAAAAATTATACTCCCTAAAAAAAGTATTACTAAAAAACTTATTATCGTTTGTTTTTATAGTTTAAATTCAAAACATTGGTCTTGTAAACCAAAAATATTTTTTTTAAAAAACTTCAAAGAGAAGAATTTATTCTTATCAATAAGACTGTTTAGCCGTTGAATTCAACTAGTGCATTGGTGAGCGATGGACTAGTCGAATCGTTGAGTGTACATATAGACGGTTAATTTAACTAGTCCGTTGATTCTATGACGCCCATCCCTAATTCGCACTCGTATTGCCGGTCCTTTGACTCGCGCGCAAAAGCCGACAGCAGTGAGCAGGACGATGAGCACGACGAGTGGCATGACGAGTAACGTGGCCACACTACGTCCCTGCCTACTTCCCTCGTCACTTCCCATACCACTCGTCGAGTCGTGTGGCTGGGGCATAAGGGCCACTTTCCCAGCACGCAGCCCCACAACAGCACG
This sequence comes from Colias eurytheme, assembly GCF_061535395.1. Lineage (NCBI taxonomy): Eukaryota > Metazoa > Arthropoda > Insecta > Lepidoptera > Pieridae > Colias > Colias eurytheme. The sequence goes on along the minus strand of NC_142997.1, from coordinate 1,939,958 downwards.
TGGCTTGGCGTGTGCAACCACACGCAGTAGCGACTCCATACAACTGTAATGTGTCACGCGGAAAGCGCCTCTAACCTGAGCGTGCTAAGGGCCACTTTCCCAGCACGCAGCCCCACAACAGCACGTGGCTTGGCGTGTGCAACCACACGCAGTAGCGACTCCATACAACTGTAATGTGTCACGCGGAAAGCGCCTCTAACCTGAGCGTGCTAAGGGCCACTTTCCCAGCACGCAGCCCCACAACAGCACGTGGCTTGGCGTGTGCAACCACACGCAGTAGCGACTCCATACAACTGTAATGTGTCACGCGGAAAGCGCCTCTAACCTGAGCGTGCTAAGGGCCACTTTCCCAGCACGCAGCCCCACAACAGCACGTGGCTTGGCGTGTGCAACCACACGCAGTAGCGACTCCATACAACTGTAATGTGTCACGCGGAAAGCGCCTCTAACCTGAGCGTGCTAAGGGCCACTTTCCCAGCACGCAGCCCCACAACAGCACGTGGCTTGGCGTGTGCAACCACACGCAGTAGCGACTCCATACAACTGTAATGTGTCACGCGAAAAGCGCCTCTAACCTGAGCGTGCTAAGGGCTACTTTCCCGAAGTGCAGTACATCATACGACTGTAATTGTGTCACGCGGAAAGCGCCTCTAACCTGAGCGTGCTAAGGGCCACTTTCCCGGCGCGCAACCCCACAACAGCACGTGGCTTGGCGTGTGCAACTACACGCAGTAACGACTCCCCATCGCAGCGGCCTTCCAGCTCGATATATTGTATATTCGCTCGTACTGCCACTTGTCGAACCGAAGACACGCACTTGCTAGGGATCTCTGTTACTTCCTCTGCAAAATATTATTATAAATTAATTTATTGTTTAAGAGAGGAAAGATTTCTATTTTTTAAGAAAATAATTTATATTAAAATACTTTTTTATAAAATAAAAAAAAATAAAACCTTTAAGATTAGAATCTTTACAAAGTAGTTTCTTATTCTAAGGCCAGGTTTGCCATAAATTTGACTTATATTTTGTTCTATTTGATAGGAGCACAATTTATGCTAATGTGTTTGTACCTTCAGGCTCTGGTTTCTGCGGCGGCGCGGGAGGCACGTCTCGTATTTCACCCTCAGCATCTACTATTTCAGCCAGTCTGTAATCTTCCGGCTAAAACCGAATGAAATAAATTAATAACATTTTTTAATCATTTTTTAGGGTTCCGTACCTCAAAAGGAAAAAACGGAACCCTTATAGGATCACTTTGTTGTCCGTCTGTCCGTCCGTCCGTCCGTCCGTCTGTCAAGACCCTTTTTCTCAGGAACGCGTGGAGGTATGAAGCTGAAATTTATATCAATTACTCAGGTCTACTGTCCCATGAAGCTGTGAAAAAATCAAACTTCTAAGCCAACGCAATCAAAAGATACAGCCGTTTATGCCACAAATTTTCGACACTTGCAAGGGAATCAAAACCTACAGGGTGCTTCCCGTGAACTCAGAATCTTGAAATTTGGTACGAAGCAACGTCTTATAGCATAGATAAAGGAAAAATTACGAAAACCATAAATTGTACTTTGTAAACCTTGCAGGTTTGTACGGAACCCTCGGTGCGCGAGTCCGACTCGCACTTGGCCGTTTTTTTTTAAGAATAGAAAAATTCGATCACGAGGCGGGATTCAAACCCGCGTTTCCTGCCTTACCGGGGCGTCGCCTGACCACCCGTGATCCTGCCAGCGCAATTGCTTTTATCTTATTCTTAAAAAAATATATTTATCAAGCATTTGTATTAAAATTTTATTATGACTAACTTGCCATGCCATTATTACCACCATTATTTATTTATTTACTCTTCAATAAAACTATACATAGAAAACTTATTGCTAATATACAAAACAAAAAACAGTATAGTTTATTAGGCGACCTTATCACTTAGAAGTGATCTCTTCCAGGCAACCTTATTATCAAACTCACCCGTATAACTTCTCCATAATCATCAGCTCGTGACCGTTCCTCATGGCACGGGTACATAGCGTGGTGTCGCTTGTTCGTCTTAAAGCACCCGGCCGGACGTTGGTCCGATCGAACCGGAATATCGTGCCGTCCGGTCACCACCCACATCTCTAGTTCACCATCCGATTCGGAGTCGGATGAAAGGCCGCTCAATTCCTCTCTGGAATTAATTTAATTGAGGGTAGATAGAAATCCTATAAATATAGGGAATGGAATTGGTATTTACTCTAATTGGATATTTGATTACATTATGAAAAGATCCGATCAGAATGAACAGATCCGAATTATGAAAAGATCCGAAAGAGAAGAGTCCGATAGCACCGGAATATCGTGCCGTCCGGTCCCCACCCACATCTCTAGTTCACCGTCCGATTCGGAGTCGGATGACAAGCCACTCAATTCCTCTCTGGAATTAATTTAATTGAGGGTAGATAGAAATCCTATAAGGATATAGGAATGGAATTGGTATTTACTCCAATTGGATATTAATTGATTAAATTATGAAAAGCAGACAAGATATACAAATTATTTCAGATTGAATAAAACTACTAAATATGCAAAGTTCGCAAAGTACATACTTAACAATCATGATGCTTAAATTTGAAAGATTTATATGAATAGAAAGAAAATAAGTTTAATCGAAAATCTTTATAATTTAGATTAGTAAAAAGGCAGAATATTATATATTTTCTAATTTGTTAGAATAATGAGATTAGGCAAATATTACAATGAATTATAATATATTTTTACATAGTAACTCAAGAAATTATTGTTAAGAAATTTTCGACAAATGAAGAAGAATAAAATTGTCAAACCAACCTACAATCTTTACTTTTAGGGCTGATTTTTCAATCCTTGGATAAAACTTATTCGTCAAATAATGTATAAAACTACCATTTTAAAAACGTATTCGAATTGCCCATATTTGACAGTTTACGTGACATTTTAATATTATCGTGTAATACTTTATTGGACGGATAAGTTTTATCCAAGCATTGAAAAATCGGCCCTAAATGAAACAAGTATGCTGTAGCTATAAACTTATAAACAGTCCACCTATTCTACATACTTGACAGGATCCTTGACTTTTGTCCGCTGCTGCTGCAAAAACTCTTCAAGCTCAGCGCCCTCTAAACGGATTCTCTTTCGTACAGTTAACTCTATGGTCCGATCACCGCCTTTTTCTATTAGATCACGCGCTAGTGTGCCGGGAGACGTTCTGAAATTTGTTTTAAATATCGTGTTTACAAAATCGTTACGAATTTGAAATCTTAAAGAAACAATGAGATTCATTTCATACATATTTTAATGGTTTATTTGTGAGGAATTTGCCAATATGTTCTTTATGTTGCGTACTAATATATTATGTACTTATCCGCATTGTAAAAAAATGTTTAATTATACAATTTTTGCGTTATTATTTTTATTCTCAATTGAGTAAATTGTTACGAATTTAGTCTAGGATACCACTATTAAAAAAGTAATATAACCAATTTCAAATATTGTAATACAGTATGCATACAATCTTTAATAAATGCTTACCTTGCAGTCAAAATAATAGAATTTTGAGGATTCGGCGCCCACTGCAGAAACAGATCTCTCGCAAACCCAGTTTCTAGATCTGGGAACGAAGCCAGAACAACTTTTGGTCCCGGCGTTCTAGTGACCTCTATTACCGAGTGACAGAGGTGCAAATGGCGTAACGCGAATGGATTGCTTCTCGCGCCTTCGAACGCGCGCGTTAGTTTGTCGCTCATCCATTCTATCTGAAATAATTGCAATAAGATTGTCAATATTTTTAAAGATTTTCTATCACACTTATGATCATGAACTAAATAATATTATAGGAGAAATACAAAAATAGTCAGAGAACATGATAAATTTTGCCATCTACACTGAAAAAAACATGATTTTTTTTTCATTACTCCTTATCAGTACATAGTGTAAAACAAAGTCGCTGTCGCTGTCCCTTTGTATGCTTAAATCTTTAAAACTACGCAACGGATTTTGATGCGGTTTTTTTTAATAGATAGAGTGATTCAAGAGGAAGGTTTTAGTATATAATTTATTAGGTTTTAGAGGCTCTAGGGAATTAGGCCTCGGGGTAGCCTAATTCCCTAGAGGCCGCGTCCCCAGGTGGCGGATAGGGGAACGCCCTGTGTTCATCCATAGGGTAGAGGTGAATCCTCCGCGGACCACAAGGCCGGAGAAGGTAAACTCCGTTATAAAAACCTAGGTTGGAGAGCCGAAATCAATACTCCTGGGAGTGGTATGTGAGCAGTGCTCTCAGTACTTGGCTGGGGACGATGAGGACGACGTGCGCCAAAAGGGCCCAGTACAAGATAGTGGTTGGCGGGATTAACCGGCAGGCATTCTGCAAACTTAGTGGAGAGGAGAGAAGAAAGATGGAGGCAAAATTAAAAAACAAACTACCCCAGGAGGGTACCGGTATTTCCGGAGAATCCCTCCCCGAGCAACCCTCGGGCAGCCCCTCGTATTCTGGGGGGGGGCAACATTTTGCCAGCACCTTTGACTGAAAACTGCACAGGAACGGGTCACCAGGTTCCTGCGACAGCAAATGCTACTGGTAACAAGAAACTCGTGCAGCAGGCTTTCCATCCGAGCCTCTTTATTCAGAGACCATGCATAGTTACAAACCAAAGAGATATGATGAACGATACTAACAATAGGACCCTAACACAACAAATATTCCACAAAGGTATGTTTGAAACTAGATCCAGAACATTATCTCTTGGAGACTATCCAAACGCGGATCCTAATCAAAGTTCGCAAATCATACTTACTGAACCAAGTGATGGAAGTGAACATGACAACTGGAAAGAAGTTACAAGAAAAAAGAGGCCAAACTCAAGTCCTGAAAACAATGGAGCCCAAAAGCAAACCAAATTAGACTCATATTGGCTATCTCATAGCCATCAAACACCTACAACAAACAGATTCTCCAGCTTAGAAGTTGATAACGAGCAGGCAGAAAATAATAATACTCCTTCTAATAAGACCAATAAACCACCACCAATATTTGTTGACAAAGTTGAAAATATTCAACCCCTTTTAAAGACTCTTAATGAACATGTGCACGATATGTTCACCCTAAAAGTTCTCACTAACAATCAAGTTAAAATACAACCTAAAGACTCTGAGACTTATAGAACTATTGTTCACCAATTAGAACTTAGAAATACAGAGTTTTTTACATACAAACCTAAGAACGAACGGGGTTTTAAAGTGGTACTTAAGAAGATGCATCCTTCAGCAGACCCAGAGGATATTAAAGAGGCTCTGGAAGACATAGGGCACACCAGCACAAACATATGGAATATCAAGCAAAAAGTGACAAAGAAACCATTACCACTGTTCATAATTGAACTAAAAACTAAACCCAACAACAAGCACATTTATGAAGTAAAAACCCTAATGAACTGTATCGTATCTTTTGAACCTCCCCGGCCGAAACGCGAGCTTCCACAATGCGCAAAATGCCAACAATACGGACACACCAAAACCTACTGTCGCCGTAGCCCTAAATGTATTAAATGCGCTGGTGATCACCTCTCCAGCGATTGTTTAAGGAAAACCAGATCAGACAGTGTCAAATGTGTCCTTTGTGATGGTAACCATCCAGCAAATTACAAAGGCTGTAAAATTTATCGTGAACTCCAAAACCTCAAGTTTCCTAAGACCGCAGAACGCAGGAAAACCTACTTATCTACCAAAGATTCGAATGCTAATAGAGAAAGTCACAACTCTTTAAATAAAGAAAAGCTAAATCACCCATATTCATACAAAGATGCTGTAACCAATAAACCGCAATCGGCGAACTCAACAACAGAAGCTACAACACTCAGTAATCAAAACGATATTCATGAAATAATGAGTCTGATGAAACAAATGATGCAACAACTTACTACACTGACAAACCTTATAATAGCCCTAACAACCAAGCTGTCACCTTCGACTGCTTGAAAATCGCCCTATGGAATGCCAATGGGCTGTCACAACATACCCTTGAGGTTAAGGCATATCTCGAGACACAAAAGATAGACATATTATTGATCACAGAAACACACTTTACGAAGAAAAGTCATTTCAGCATCCCAAATTACAAAATATACCATACAATGCACCCTGACGGTACCGCACATGGAGGAAGTGCGGTGCTCATAAGACAGAATATTAAACACCATGAAATAATTCATTACTGCACTGAACAAATTCAAGCAACTAATGTCGTTATTGAAGATTGGGTTGGACCATTCACAATATCTGCAGTTTATAGTCCACCTAAACATCAATTAAAATGTGAAGACTACGAAAAGTTCTTCTCCTCTTTTGATACCAGATTTATCGCTGGTGGCGATTATAATGCCAAGCATCAATATTGGGGTTCGCGTACAATAACAACTAAAGGCAGGCAACTATTAATGGCTATAGATAAATTAAAACTCGGCGTTGTTTCAGCTGGTAAGCCAACCTACTGGCCTACGGATAGTAGTAAAATACCAGATCTGCTAGACTTTTATGTAATAAGAGGGTTATCACCTAAGTTTATTACCTGTAAAACAAGCACAGATTTATCCTCTGATCACTCTCCTGTGGAAATAACACTAAGAAGGTCAATAGCAGAAACACCGAAGCCATGCAGATTACACTCAAATAGAACTAATTGGGAACTATTTAGGCAGCTCGTAGCAGAAAAGCTGGAATTAAATATTCAATTAAAATCTAACCCTGACATAGTAGAAGCTGTTGAACACTTCAATAACTGTATCCAACAGTCTGCTTGGTACGCTACTCCATCTGTCGGAGAATCTCTTCGTAAAGAGACTTGCCCTAAATCTGTTCGAGAGTTATTGGCAGAAAAACGTAAAGCCCGGAAACGATGGCAAAGTACGGGTTTCCCTGTGGATAAAAAGCACTTGAATTACCTACAAATGAAACTCAAAACACTTCTTCATAATATAGATAACCAAAACATACAGACATCGCTAGAAAGAATGGACGCTACAGCAGAAACAAACTTTTCTCTATGGAAAGCCTCAAAGAAACTTAAACAACCTGTTTCAAGCAATCCCCCGATACGAAAAGGTAACACTGAATGGGCTTCTAGTGACGCACAAAAAGCGGATACATTTGCTGAACATCTTGAGCAAGTCTTCACACCCAATCCAGATATGGGCTCTTTAAAAACCCAAGAAGTCGCCCTATTATTAAATCAAAGTATCAAAGTTTCTAGTCCTCCCATGAAAAAGGTCACTATAAATGAAGTAAGAACAGTCATAAAAAACCTAGATTCTAATAAAGCCCCAGGATACGATCTAATAACAGGAAAAATCCTTAAGGAACTTCCAAAGGAAGGCATCAAATTTCTAACATTCCTGTACAATGCTATCATACAAAGTAGTGCGTTTCCACCTCAGTGGAAAGTAGCCCAGGTTATCATGATTGCCAAACCAGGGAAAAATCCCGTTGAGGCCCAATCATACAGACCTATAAGCCTACTTCCTATACCATCCAAGATATTGGAAATTCTTATCCTTCGTAGATTGACCCCAATTATCTCTGAGAAGAAACTTCTACCTGATCATCAGTTCGGATTTCGCCAAAGACATGGGACTATAGAACAAGTACACCGATTAGTGGAACATATAAACGAAACCTACGAAAAAAAAAAGTACTGTACTGCTGCCTTCCTAGACATATCCCAAGCCTTTGACCGCGTGTGGCATGATGGATTACTATTTAAAGTAAAAAAAAATCTTTCTTCTAACTTCTACAGCCTCATAAAGTCATACTTGAGTGATAGATACTTTTTTGTAAAACAGGCGGAAGAAACAACGGAACTAAAAAGCATCCAAGCCGGAGTTCCACAAGGTAGTGTTATGGGTCCTACTCTTTACCTACTATTTACTGCGGACCTCCCTTCGATCGATGGAGTAATCACTGGAACATTTGCAGACGATACAGCAATCTTAGTATCAGATAACTCACCAGCTGTTGCTTCACACAAGCTCCAATCCAGCCTCGACCAAATATCTCAATGGCTCAAAGACTGGCGTATTAGAGCAAATGAGAGTAAATCCGTTCAGGTAACTTTCACCTATAAAAAAGAGACGTGCCCACCTGTCACTCTTAACGGCAGAGAACTTCCACAACACGACCACGTAAGGTATCTTGGAATATATCTGGACAGACGTCTAACGTGGAAGAAGCACATCTTCACAAAACGACTGGCAATGAGTCAAAAACTACGCACATTGTTCTGGCTCCTAAACAGAAAATCGTCCCTTTCCTTAGATAATAAACTGTTACTATACAAATGTATTATAAAGCCTATATGGACATATGGCCTGCAGCTATGGGGATCAGCAGCAAAGTCTAATGTGGATATAGTTCAAAGATTTCAGTCAAAAATGCTAAGATTAGTAACAGGTGCACCTTGGTATGTGTCCAACGATAGATTGCACCACGACCTCTGCATAAACACGGTTAAGGAAGAAATAGTTGAGAGAACTAAATCATATAAAGAGCGTATTAAACACCACCCAAACCAGCTGGCTGTAAACCTTATGAACGCCCACACAACCACCAGGAGACTCAAAAGAAGGATACCTCAGGATTTGATATAAAAAAAAAAAAAAAGTCAATAAATTAAACAAGATATAATCACCAATAAACGGAGTAGTCACTGGACGACTTCCGTACGAAACAACCTTAAAATTCTTAAAAAATCGCTGAATATCTGAAAATTGATAGATTGCGATGATGAAGAACAAAAAAAAAAAAAAAAAAAAAAAGGTTTTAGACAAAGAGGGCGAAGCTGCGGGCGGTAAGCTAGTTTATTATAAATCAGCCTATATATTATTCATACAATAAACGCACATTCAAAAATGGTTAATGAATCAGAAAATTATACCAATTTCTTTAATACTTTATACCGCATATATAATTTCCATAGTATAATAAATATTATTACTATATTATTTTAAATAATAATTAGCTGTTGCTCACCTGTGATTTAGCAAATTCGACCACATTATAGCTGACGTTCGACAACAGAAGCAGCGAGTATGCTACAAGCCCCGAATCCTTATTCCTCCACAATTGGTCTAACATGTGTGCGAGTTCTAACACTCTGCCAGCTGTGTCCGTACACACTAGGACAGAACCACCGCCTCTGAGTGTTGTTAAGATTGTTGCTGTAAAATAATAATTATGTAAAGAAAATGCTACATTAAAGATTCAAGTTGGAAGAATATGGTCTGTCTTCTGATGGCCTGCAAGCTGTTTTGTAAACTAATAATGTCTATTTATACAATTATTTTCCTGCAATATATATCATGGATTTATGTTTAGATTTAGTTACTCTTTCTGTTATGTGTTGTTTTGGCATTGCTCAATAAAGAAATAAAAAAGAATTTATTTACATATTTATTTTTATTTTATTTATCTTTTGAGAAACAAACAATACGATTTTTCTTATAAATAAGAGATAAAAAACCATACACATATCAGCAAAGTTCCCGCAAAAAATTTAAGTTCTTTAATTTAAGTTTTTAAGAATGTTAAAGAAACAATACTTACTCATAAGCTTCTCATCTCTAAGCCTCCTTCTCTGTTGTACATAATCAGCGTTCATAGCACCCAAGAGCAAGAGAGACGGCCTCATAATTCTTTCTATTTCACAGCCGTTCAAGTGACGCTCTTTCTTATGGTTAAAGTCTGGTGCATAGACTATATCTTCCTCGCCTGGTGCAGCTATCCTCCAGATGGTGCCTCCGAGTAGATGTCCAGCTGGTAATGGTGTGATGCGCAGGCCTATACCTTTACCTGTAATATTGGAGTCGGATATTAAAAATTTTGGACTGGATATAAATTTCATACAACCTGATAAAATTAAAAAAAAAAGACTGGTTGCACTCCGGGAGTGCCGGCAGAAGTGAAAACTTGATTGTTAACGTTGAGCATGTTTGATATTTTGGAATGGTATCCGTCTTATGCTTTTTCGATCAGGTCATGTGTCCTGACGCGAGTTTAAGATTTCATACCCATTACAGAAAAAGTGCTCAACGCCGCTAAAGAAGTTTTCACTTCAAAATAAAATTTTGTATGATGTAACTGTTCTGAAAACACACAATTTCAGTCTATGAAGATACAATTTTTTTCAATATCTAAGACTTGGTTATGAATTAATGATGATTTTGTGATATAGAAGTTACTTATTTACTAAGTTATAACAACATACCTTTAATATCCACGCTCTGATTGTATTTCAACTGTGTTATCCTATCAAAAGCTGTGTCTACATCGTCTAGTGAGAACAGATCAAAGTCAGACACATTTTTATGTGACTGGTACAAGTCATACATGTACATTTGGCCCATTTTGTACACTGGTAGTGTAGCGTATATGGGACAGTTGAGACCAAGCTGACCCACTGCGTATGGTAAAGCTCCGAGATGCAAGGGATCTGAGTGAGATAGCAGCACTGCATCTATACTGTTTATGTGCCTGGAAATTAAGAATTATTTTTTGAAATGTCTTAACAATTTTTTGATCCCTTTTTTGTTGTTATGGTTTAGCAATTACTGTAAATTCTTTATTATAGAAGCTGTATTAATTTTAAGTATAACGTAAATGACACTGTTCTTGTAATAATTACTTTTGAATATGAGTAATAAGAGTATAAGTAAAATTTAACGAGTCTCTGTTACTCCTAAATAAATAATATAGTTTTTATTTATAATAAATTCTTATTTATAAATGATATTGCAACAAAAAACACTGCTAGTTGTTATTGTTTACTATATAACCTCAAATTACCTCTTCAGTTCCTTTATGAAGTCCATATCAAATTTCTCATCCCATCCACAGTCCAACAGGATCTTATATTCATCAATTTGTAATACATAGCAAGGCGGAGATTCATCACCAACCCCAGAGATACAGTGTAATTTTACAATTGAAGTCATGTTTACAAAATTAATACTGCAGGAACTATCTAGTTATACATTAAAAATTAACCATAACGTAATATTCACGAATAGAAGCTATCTTTATATTATAAGTGCTCGATTTCAAACTTTTGGTCTAAATTTTAATACAAAAGTAACAAATATAAATGCCGCGATACTGCCACAAAAACAAACGGCGAAATACGTTTGTCAAATACCTAATTAATGTGACTCTGACATCGACATCCGACATCGCCAGTAATTCTTGACAGCTTGGGACTTTGACAGTCTAATAATTTTTCATAATGGTAATTTGAGATTATAATATATAAATAACTGATATCTCATGGTGCATTTGCAATCTAGCCTAAATAATTATTAACCTCACTATTCGCAATATACAGTACCCGGTTAAGATTATACAATAAAACATTCTTAATTCTACAAGACCACAGATGCATAAGTTTTTTCCTTAGAATCATCGCATTGTTCCATAGAATGCATCGAGATCTTGCAGTTTTCGCTGATATCGTTGCAGAAAAAAATAAAAAAAAATACGTGTGGCACTCGAGATCTGCCGCGGAAGCTATTGCATAGCAAAAATATTTGCGTCAAAGTACAATTACTTCGAGCACGAGCTGATGGTCCTGATGGTAAGCGACCACCACCGCCATCGTCCGTAGGCAATCCGTAGGGGTGTGAGCTAGTCCATATTCATAGATTATTATTATTAAAGCAGATATTATTATTTTATTATTTTGAATCCACTGGTCTCCATTATGTCATAAAAACAGTAATCGACAAGCGTTAATAGTAGGTAACTAGGATATGAAAGTCTCGAAAGAGTATGTTGATAAGGTCGAAGGTCTCGGGTCTCACAAAATTTTTTTGATGATGTTTGCTATGAAAAAGCACGTATTCCTGTAATAAGTACTTTTTTTACGAATAAAATTAATAATGTACGGTTTTTGACAAGTAGACAAATTAATGCTGAAGATAATATTAGGAGTTTGGTCTTTGAGACCCCAAAATAAATCAGAAAGAATACTTATTGGAATTATTATAATAATATGCACATAACATTAGTCACGGAACATTAAATAACAAGGGTACCGATATCCTGTACCTATAACTTTTCATCGATCTTTTGTGTTCATACTTATACGTACAAGTATAAGACATACAAAAAATAGGTAATACAAATACCTACCTACATTATTTTTGAAGTGAAAACTTCTTTAGCGGCGTTGGGTATAAAATCTTAAACTCGCGTCAGGACACGTGACCTGATCGAAAAAGCGTAAGACGGATGGATATCAAACATGCTCAACGTTAATAATCAAGTTTTCACTTCTGCCGGCACTCCCGGAGTGCAACCCGTCTTTTTTTGGTAACTATGTATGTTCACAATAATTATGCTTTTAGTTTTATTCAAAAAGGTTAAGAGATATGAAAGGTATTAAAAATTGCATTTCATTTCATAATAACACTTCCATTAAATAAGTACATATTTATTTAACCACAGTCCTTAATCGATATACCTAAACACGATATAAAACTAGGGCTACTTCTAAAATAATTCGTGTGTGTTAAGTGGGATACTTTATTTAAAAGTCATAGCGTCTTTAACTATGTTGATAATAAGATTTTCAACCCACTTCTTCAGATCGTCACGTTCAGATTCAAAATTACTGCTTTTGCTATTTCTTTTACCATTGCCGTTATCTTGTACGTAACTATTACTTTTCTTTCGACCATAAACAATCATCCAATCGGATACATAATTATCGTCTAAAAAACTCGGTCCAGATTTCACTAAGTCTTCTTTATTTCTGGTTTTTAAATTGTCCTCTTTGTTGAAAACAAGCGAAACGTTAGCTGGATTAATTTCTTCCTTTTGATATGTCAGTTCTAGAGATTCCCTGACTTGCGTCGCTTGATTGGTGGATCTTTCGGACATCCTTTTATATCTTTCTTCGATTCGGGTATCTATAATTTATTACCATTTTATAATTATACTAGCTGTTGCCCGCGACTTCGTCCACGATTCGGTCGTTTTTCGTCATTCGTCGTTTAAAAAAAATACGTGACACTTTATTTTTGAATGTTCTTAATTGTCTCTTATAAAATTTAACTACATTAAAATTGAATACTCTGATAAGAAAATCTTAAAATCATCGAAAATCATAGACATCGAATATCTGAGGAAAACATGAATGAATGTGATTTAAATTCTACATTTCTTAGTAATTAAAATAATAATCTAAATTAAATGTAGATTAACAGTTTGAGCGCACCATTATAGAATATGTACCTAAGTAATAAATTACGTTAGTTTACATTGTAACTTTACTAAAAACACGATGACTTTCTTTCGCGCTCGGTACCACAAACTAAACATGTTTGTGGTACGTGGCCCGCGTCACTTTACCCCCCACGAGTTCCCCTCCGTTGCTATGCGAAAATACATTCGTCGCCCTACTGTAGGAAAAATTGTAATACTGCGGCCTGGGCGTTATAACACGCTCAGGGAATTCCTGAGTGCTGATAGACTTCCGTCTATCGGCATTTATACCAATTTTATATTAATATATCACCATCTTGAGGAAAAGCTTCTAATGTCGATTTAAAACGCATATATACGGATTAACCTGATGAATTAACATGTTCTAAAATTGTGAAATGAGTTCAGTTTTAAATTCGAGAAATATTGATTTCTTGTATTCGATTATTCGTCGTAGTCGAATACAAAATATATTTAAAGAAACTTAGGTTGGCCTTCAGGCAAAAGGGATCCTATCAAATGATAAACTTGACCTTGTATCTTAAAAGTAAGAATGAAAGGAGCATCTAATAATTGTTGAGCACCAAAGGATCATTTAAAACGCAATACTATAAGAGCTAATATTGTCTAAGAACTGTTTAGATTGCACATGTTCCTCTAAAACTTAAAAGTAGTGATTTCAAAGGTTCCGGCGTATCTTCAAACGAAAGCCGACTCCTTACTCCACTTTAAAGCATTACAAAAAGAACATACTACGTTAATATCGCCTATACAGAAGATGATCTGTAATCAATTGTGAGGTTATAAGCAAACCCACTTTTATATTATTTTGTCGGACCACACCACCGAATTTGTAGATTGATCTTCTATGTTTACCTCTAAGTCATTAAGACTATGTCGAAATCTGTTTGCAATAAGACGGGCCTCTCGCTATTCGTCCGTTTAAAGAGACCAATAGTTTCAATTCTTAATCTTTCATTAAACAAACTTATTAATCGTTCTTGTCTCAAATAATGGTAATATTCGCGTCCCTACTCTAGTCATTGCTTATGCTCATGTTCATCTTCGAGAGATCGAATAATATTATGGTGCACCCTATTATTTGTCAAACGGTCTTCATATTGAGTAAAAGTTTCAGAATTCTCGAGATAAAATATGACGATCGTGATCAGCTGTGAGACGTAATTCCCTCTCAGTGAGGGTTTCGGTCTCACGGGATAGTACAATATGCCATTTGCGATCAGCTGTGAGACGTTATATATACCCTCAGTGAAGGTTTCGGTCTCACAGGATAGTACATGCCGTTCGCGGTCAGCTGTGAGCCGCAATTCTCGTTGTGAAGCGGTTTCAGGTTCGGCATAACACATGTTGTTTTCGGTCAATAGTAAGCCTCTTATCTCTAACGATCCTTGAGAACTCTTATTTCTCATTTTCTTAACTTTGCTCGAATTTCGATATATAAAGATTTTTTAGGTGGCACTGATGCGGGTGATAAAAAATTAAAACGGACTAAGAGTGTTATAATCTCAATCATCATCATCAATACATATAATAAAATTGTAGAAAAGTGATGTCTGTACAATTAAAATATGTAGAAAAAAATTAGCAGGTGTTATTATTATCGAGAAATCGAGAGAAACCATTTTTTTCTCTTAAAAGCTCCCCCCCTCCCACTTCCCGAACTCCGATTGACCGTAATTTATTTTTCCTTACATTTTTATCATATCCTTTTCTAATGGGTTTCATCCTACTGCGATTTTTTTTTGTTTCAAAAATTATCTACCCTGGTGTATAGGTAAATTTTCCACATAAAATGTCCTTTAAATTATGTCGTATTATATTTTTAACCCCCGACGCAAAAAGACTGGTGTTATGTGTTTGACCGCTATGTATTTCTGTGTGTGTGTGTGTGTCTGTCTATGGCACCGTAGCTGGCTAACAGGTAAACCGAATTAGATGCGGTTTTTTTTGTTAGGCAGAATATTTTCCGACGCTGGTTCTTAGATAAAGTGTATCAAAATTGGTTCATCCACTTATTATACCTACATAGGGGTAAAAGTGGGAATGAAAAAAATGAAAGTTATAATTTATTTTTAAAGATCGTCGGGAAGTTTATGAAATTATTTATTCCTTTTTCTATACACTTTTCTTCGTCTAAACGGTTTAGTTACGTGCTCTCTCTCTCTTCAGCCTTTAGTTACGTGCGTGAGACAGGAAAGATCTAATTTGGATTTGTTTCTGGATTTGATAAAAACTGAGTATCGATTAAGCTGATCAGTGGCTACTGGCTACACCATAGATTATTAAAAACATCCGTTTAAGAAAGGAAGGAAATAGAATTTGCTCCTCTCCCCCCCCCTGGTTCCTAAAAAATAATATGACATAATTTAAAAGAAATTTTACGTAGAATTAGTTAGGCATTTCTTTTTTGATTTTCGATATTATATACTAATCATAATTTTTAATTACAATATGTAGTAACTATTTGGTATAGGTTAGGCATTTCATTTCTTGATTTTCTTTAATAATTTGGTACGTAAGTTTTTTAGCTCAGTTTAGTAAGAAATTTTAATAACAATTCTTTTAATTATTTATGGTAGTACAACAGTACAGTATGGTTGTACGTATTTACTCAATAATTGTATGTTAAGTAGTAATTCAGCATGGGCGTAGCCACGGTGGGGCTGGGTGGGGCGCTTACCCTGGCTTTGATCTGGTAGGTACTAATTGTGAAGGGGAGTGGGCGTGGGCGTGGGATTGGGACTGAACGTGGCATATGGCGTGGGAGTGCGAGTGGGCGCGGGAGTGGGAGCATGAAAATAAAAATGATTTTTTATTGTTGCTCCACCCTGAGCCCATGGTCATAGGTCCCATAGTCACTATTCCACGCGAACGAAGTCGCGGGGACAGCTAGTAGACAAATATAATCAGAAAGCTTTGAACTCCTAAGCTCAACCATAAAAGATAGACATTTATGATGTCGGGAGATATTTTTTATATAATATGGAGAACATTTCTTTCATACTTGATTTCTGTGTAGCTTTAACCATTAAGATACACGCATTAAGAACGCACACGCGACGAAAGCTTAAAAATGGAGTTGCTGCTCTGCTCACGAATATGAAAAATAATTGTACCAAGTTTCGTTTAAATCCGTCGAGTAGTTTTTGTTTCTATAACGGTTATACAGACAGACAGACGGACAAATATTTTTGACGTCGATGTCGATCTCTAATCACCTCGTGATAGTTATTTAGGAAATATATTTCATGTGCAGAATTGACCTCTACAGATTTAATATAAGTAGGTATACATATATTTAGATTCCAATTTCCATGTAACGTTAAATTCGACTATATAATAACTAACAGACAACGCAGGTTACTCTCGTTTCCGTAAGTTGAGGCGGCTACATATTCGGTCCTAATAACATGACTTTTTGTGAACGAAACGACAGCGCGGTTTAATTCGATGGCAACACCATCACAAAAAAGGAAATATTTTTAACTTTGAAAAAATATTATGATTTACACTATTAATACTATTTTAACATTAACACAAAATATAAGACTGTGAGTGTGTAAAAATAAATCCAGCTAGTTTCACATCACACTTATGTTTATAATTAGGTATACGACATGAAAATATATTAATTACCAAGCAATAATCATACAGATAAATACTGAACAAAAGTATTAACAGTCAAAGTATATTTTTACTAACAACATGTAAATGATGAAGGAATAATAATTATCAACGAACTAACCTTTTTGTATTAGAGTCCCGCCTCGTGATCGAATTATTAAAACACGAAGATTTTTAAAAATGTAACCAATGAACACAATCAATATTAGATTAACTGTAATGGTGTCTAGTTTGACTTAAAATAATATACATCTACCCTCACTTTTAAAAATGTAGTATATTCACACGAATTATATAAGCGCACCTTATAGGGAAGGGAAGATTTATTATGCGTTAAAGAGTTAAATAAATAAATAACATAATTATATTTAAATTATTAATTTTTAACATTGTGTTCAGTAGTGTTAACATGTAAATTGATTTGATTTTTACGAAATCTCATAGATGGCGCTGAATCAAATTTGTCTTTATAGTACTAAGATTCATTAAACAGTTTCTCTGCCCAAATAACGTAAATGACGTAGTTTTTATAGTGTAAAGCTAGATAATAGCATGGCTTACTCAAAAACAACATTTAAACATGAGTCTTTAGATTGTACGCTGTCGTAGTTCACGGAATACGTAAGAAAAGTAAAGGTTCACAGCTCCTCCCCCGGAGGTGATAGCATGATAATATGTTTAAAAAAACCTCACACGACCTGTTAGTAATATTCATGCAAAATTTGAAGTCAATCTATGCAGTACTTTTCGAGATTAGCTCGGACAAACATACAGACAAACAGACAAACAGACAAACAGACAAACAGACAAACAGACAAAAATTCTAAAAACTATATTTTTGGCTTCTATATCGATTATAGATCATGGATTATGTATTCTTTTAAAAAAATATTCAATGTACAGTTTTGACTTTCCTACGATTTTATTATATGTATAGATTCATGATAAACTGCTAAATAAAGATGTACGGTCTACAAATTAAGGAACATCTACATCTTTGTAAAAAAAATCGATCATTAAAATTGATATTTCAAAACATGCATCTGCCCCATAGACCATGTGATTCTAATAAACATTACAACATACATTCTCTTTTTGGTATTAAGTAGGTATACGAATAAGTATCAACTAAAATGTTATAAAGAAACAATAACTAATACATTACAACTACTTACTACACAATTAACAAATAACAAACAAATACCATTGATTTTCTTAACAAAAAAGTTGATAAGCAGGAATATCGCGAACACACCAAAGGCCATTATCAGAAACGCCCACCACTCCAGTTTCGGCTGCGGACAATGTGCGCTTGTCATTGTATTTCAATATTTATTGACTCTGTAGCTGTAGTATTGTATCTGATACGTTTATGTGGAATATTCCAGAATTATGTTGATGTTGATGTTTTTTTTTTCTACTTAGGCATACTTGCATAGTGCATATTATGAAATGGCAACAAAAATCGAATATCTAAACTCTAAAGGATACTAAAAATTTGAATTACGGATTTGAAAATAAATTCAAAATTGTAAATTCGATGAACTTTTCGACCTTGGGAAAAGACAGGCTAATTTTTCAAGAGAACTTAATGTGATGAGAGAGAAAATATACGCTTCACATAATTAAGTGTAGTTCTCTATTATCCATCGATTTTAGTACTTTAATAGGTATATTTTAGAAACAATATTAGGTACTTGCTCTATGGAAACAATCATAACAATTGTTTTATTTTACTTGTTCTTACATTCATTACTACGTACTAGGTAGTAATTAATATGTTGATTAGGTACGTTAATCGTTTCCATATCAAAAGAAAAATGAAAAATATACTTCTTTAATATTGAGAACTTTCTTTACTTACTGTAAATAAAATTGTAACAGATATTTCGAACATAACAAAAAACGTGCTTTGAATTTTGAGAGTTCGTATTATTTGTTAAGGTGATGAATTAATTTTTCTAACATTTACGGCCCTTTTCAAACCTTCGTAATTTTTATATTATTAAAGTTGTCGTGATGAAAATTCTTGACAAGAAAGTTCAATAGTAACACAATACGTCTACCGTTTTAGAAACATGATTCCATGATATTTTCTCGATAGAAAAAAAATACAAAGTTCTCATTGTTATTTTTTTATAATCTCTGGCATCTTCAAAATAACAAACGTAAAGTTACGACTTTTTGGATATTAACTATAAAATATACAACCTATACGTCTACCGATTTAGAATTTTGAAATATGCGATGGTTTTGAAATAAACAAGAAATACTTGAAATTAGCGCGCGACCAGCCAATATAGCGAGAGCCGCCCTGTACCTTCCTACCCCGATCGCTGCACGAGTCATTCCCGCTACGGCCGTCACACGGGGAACTTGTGTCGCTCGCGCAATCGTAAAAAAGGGTGACAACACGATAAGACAAAATGAGACAAATGGGGACAATAAAGAAAATAAGAAGAAGAAACATAAAGGTTGGAGAAAAAAGAATGCTTACAATTGGAACAAATTAATGAAGAAGTTGGTTTTATTTTAAATTTGATGATAATTGTATTATAGACGATGTTTGATATGTACCCCTGTTTTAAGTACATAACGAATGTGTAAGATTTTTTTCATTTATAGCATAAATAATCTTTTCAGAAATCCGGAATCCAGAAGGAAAATAAACCCACTGATTGTTCACAATGTGAACCCACTCCTTCGTAAGTACCTTTATTCAGTCAAAAATGTATGTTATCAACGTTCTACTGGTTTTATCGCATGATTCCATTTTTAGCAAAAAGCAACAAAGTGCAAAGAAATTAAAAATCATGGTGAACTTAGTGGAAGTATGGCGGACGTGATATGGAACAGGAGCTCATTGGAGTAGTATTATATTTAAAAAAAAATACGAAAAAATTTCAAGAATTACATTTCTTAGTAGGTGGTAGATAAGTATGTTGTATAAAGAATTTGATGTTGATATTTATTTCATTTATACTTACTACACCTGTGCGGGAAATTGCTTAGTACTAAAACAGGTTTATATTCATATTTACATAGTAATGTGAGTTTTAATTTCGAAAAATTTTGTGTAAGTATATTAAATTGAGTTCCTGGGTGATCTGGAAACACAATTGGGCCCGGAAGATGGCGCTGCAGTCACTCCTCCTAATCACATGAACCGATTTGGATGAATATTTGTGTGCACATTTCATTGTTGTGGGATGATTGGTTGATTCGTTTTATTCGTTTCACATTAGCTAATATTATGTATTTTTGTTGTTAGAAAGTAAACTTAATTTAATGTTTATAATACATTATTATTGGTATAAATAAGCCAGTGTTCGTCTCACATTGCTGTACCTGCCTACCTACCCTACCAGGGCCTAACTTTGTTCTGGCTATTTTATTTTGATTATTTGTAATGAATAATTACAATTATAATAGAGTGCAAAAAATAAATACATGCGTCAATATATTTTGTGTTTTTTTTAAAACAATTTTTCTATTTAAAAAAATATCATTCCGACCGCGGCTTTGCCCGCTTGGAATTAGGTTATATCGTGAATCCTGTTTTATCCCACAGAAGTGTTCAGTTCGGATAAAAAGTATCCTATGTGTAAATCCAGGCAATTAGCTATATTTTATCAAAATTGGTAATGTAGTCTTGACGTGATTAAGTAACAACTAACAAAAAAATATACAAATTAACATCCAAAGTTTCGCATCAGTTTTACTGTATTAGTGATATCTTCCACTCTTGACTTTGACTGAGAAGAATTAGGGTTTATAACTTCTTTCAGAAATAGTACCTTTCATTTCTGGGCATGATGTAATATCTACGTCAGCATCAAATTCTATCTAAATCAATTCAGTAGTCCGCGTTATTAAGTACCATTTCATTTTTTCAGAGTAACAATATTTTTTGTTATTTTAAAGATTATTTATAACCTATTTATTTTGTAATAAAGTAAACATTACGAAATATTATTATTAATAATGTCTAAGTAGTTGTTAAAAAGAAGATTATTTGTTTATAAGCAAGAAAATAAAACCAATAAATCAACAATTAAATATATGTATAAGAATATTATAACTGTATGACGACTCCATACATGTTTGTCCCGAGTCGGCCAGTGGCAGCGCGGCGAGTTTGCAAGAATGACTTCGCGCACACCCGCGTTCGCGATAGCGAGCTATTAGACTCCGCCCGCCAAGCAGTAGATTTTTTTTTGTGTATCGTCTTAACTTTAACGCTTATCTACTGTTTTCTGATACAATAGAAATATTTAACTGAAAACTGAAAACATTTATACTTACAACAGTATTTTTATTTACTTTATTTATCTGCCAAGTTTACTCTGTCAGATCACGTCAGAAATTACAACGGGTGAATTTTAAAAAAATCACAAAGAAGATTGTAGGTATCACTCATTTTGTAACTATATAATATAAATCACTTATAATAAACACTTATATTTTTAATAGCTCTGACTATATGACCAAAATACTAACATAGGCCCGTTATTACTAACGGTATTTGGTTTTCGTCGACGTTTTAGTTTTTAATTAAAGTTCGAAGTTTAAACCATTGTCTATGGCTCACTACATAATACTCCTATACAATTTCTCAAAAAAAAAAAATCTATTGTGGAATTTCATTCTGCGGATGAAAGGCAAGCCTGAAATATAAAGGCTTTAAAAATTTTCGCGTTCAAAAATGCAGATTCAATTCGCCACATAGGAAATGTTTGTGACAGCATTTTGTTCACTTAGTGATCGGGTCTATTGTGAGTGACTGGCAGGAAGATTGGTACCATCAGAAGCGTTGCTGTTTTCAGTTTTGTTTTTGTATATTCCGTAGTGCTTTTATTTTGCGCAAATAAACTTGGCTGTACGACTGTTGACCTGAGCCTGTTACATAAATGTCAAATTTTGGCGGGAGATTGGTTTTTCTTTTTTTTAATTTCTTTAGAACAATCCTGTTCCAAAACATTAATCAAATACTACTTTAAATTACAAAGTAAGTAGTTACATTCATTAAAGAAGTAAGATATTGGAGGTACGGTTTAACTTTCCTACTTGCGAACAGAGCTTGGAGCAAATTAACCAATATTGACGACGCAGACAGTGCCTAGGCACAGACGTGCTTGTTCCAACACATGCAGATACGAAATATATTATGGAGAAGATATTTCAACATTATTATTAGTGATATTAGGTGTTAGTTGTTATAAGGTGATAATAATACTTATATAACAGGTATTAATACAAATATTTCCCCTTCAAATTAAAATAATAATTTAAGTTAATTTAATACAATTTTTAGAGATGTATTACTGCTGCATAATAAACATAAACAAAGAATGTTTAAACATGAACACAAAATAAACGAACAAAAGGCATCATTCTGAAAAGTACGTTTAATTATAATGTACATTTTTCCCGCTTGAAATGTCAAAAAGTCCAATGAGACAGAAATTTAAGATCAAGGGAAGGACTAGCTTGTTTGTTATTATAGCCGTGTAGCGCCCTCCAGGCTTGCGAGCTGTTTCTGAGAATTGTGCTTATTTTCGTCGTGCCTGGTAACAGAGAAGTTTTAATAAATAAACAAAAATACGGAATTAAAGGCTTCGTATGTATGTATCATATTCATGACGTCTTACAAGCTATAGCAGTATTTTTTCCAGTGTGGAAAAGTGATGGCGCTATACGACGCATATAGCGCTGTCATGTTTCCACACGGGAGATAATACTGCTTTAAGACGAGGTACGAGGACAGAAAACAAACTAAAGAGCAAGAATGTTGATAGCACATTATGTGATCGTTATCACAGGAAGGGAAAATAAATAGGACTTATTAAGCCTTATGGCGGGGATAATTACACCCTTTTGTGTTTATTTTGGTGCACGTTCTATATCTGTTATTGTTTTCATAATATTACACGTTAGACGATGCTTATGACGATGTAAGCCAGATTTCGAGCCAGCTGAATGAAATTTTGAAAAAATTTATTACAATACTAGCGGTCCGCCCCGGCTTCGCCCGTGGTACATATTTACCTTTTCTCTACATAAAAACCATCCTCGTACTTCAAGGAATATAATAAAAAAAGAATTATCGAACATTTATCGAAATCGGTTCAGCCGTTCTCGAGTTATGCGCTTACCAACACGTTTTGCGATTCATTTTTATATATAAGACTAGCGACCCGCCCCGGCTTCGCACGGGTGCAATGCTGATACTAAATACACTACAGAAAAACTGTGAACGTTGTATATAAAAACATAGCAGCCCGCTCCGGCTTCGCACGGGTATAAAATAGATAGCCTTATATAGCCGGCCGGTACCGCCGCAAATGCTACGTCCCGCAATTTTTAAATCTGTAATATCTTCGAAAATATTCACTTAAATCATACGGTGTAAAGGGCCATAATATAGATCTATATTAAATGAACAATGTATTGAAGGTATTTAATTGGTTAAGGATTAATGCTGTATTGGTTAAAATCGCATCGAAAATTAGCCATTATTTGTCGTAAAAAGTAAATGACAAAAAAAATCTTGGCGGATCCGTCACCTCTGGGACGGATCCGCCAAGTACCAGCTGGAGGCGCTTGAGGCGATAGAGAGGCGTGCCAAGAGGCTCATAAACGACGATGACCTAGTAGGCAAAAAGCTCCAAAGCCTCGGTCACCGCCGCAGAGTGGCCAGCTTATCGGTCTTCTATCGGATACACTTTGGAGAGTGCGCTGCGGAACTGCACGATCTCGTTCCGCCATCCCCGTTCTTCCATCGATCGTCGAGGCGCACAGATTCTAGGCATCGCCATACGGTGGACGTTCCATGTACCCGGACTAAGCGGTTCGGTTCCACATTCTTTATCCGGACCGCGAGGGACTGGAACATGCTTCCTGAGTCTGTGTTCCCCGACGAGTACAATATGGGGGTCTTCAAGCGTAGAGTGAACAGGTACCTTCTAGGGAAGCGCGTTCCATCTTAGACCACATCTCAGCTTAACATCAGGCGAGATTGTGGTCAAGCGCTTCCCTATTACCAATAAAAAAAAAAAAAAAAAAAAAAAGTTATTGTGGGTTATCCATAAGAGATAGACATATACCATCGCGGACTTTTCTGTAGACCTTTTCAATGTGTATTATGTATAATACTTAGTACATTATTTTGATAAAACTCGTAGGGTTCAGCCTGCGTTTGCAATGTAAGCGGAAAAAATGTAATTTTTTACGACATCACATTAGAAACCTCAAAAATAACAGTACTTAATGGATGTTATTATACATATAAACCTTCCTCTTGAAACACTCTATCTATTAAAAAAAACTGCATCAAAATCCGTTGCGTAGTTTCAAAGATTTAAGCGTACAAAGGGACATAGGGACATAGGGACATAGGGACATAGGGACAGGGAAAGCGACTTTGTTTTATACTATGTAGTGATGATGATTAAATTTTACGTCGCGCTTGTTGACTATGATATTAATACTTATACATATAAGAGAATTTTTTTAGCTTATACATTATTAAGATTATTATAGTTTTCCTTTGAATAATGTATCTGTCTTCATTCAATGCTACTGAAGAAAATAATCTTATCTTATATATAAAATTCTCGTGTCACAATGTTAGTCTGCATACTCCTCCGAAACGGGTGGACCGATTCTCATGAAATTTTCTGTGCATATCGGGTAAGTCTGAGAATCGGCCAACATCTATTTTTCATATGTACCACGGGCGAAGCCGGGGCGGACCGCTAGTAAGTATATAAAAATGAATCGCAAAATGTGTTGGTAAGCGCATAACTCGAGAACGGCTGAACTTATTTCGATAATCTTATATATAAAAATGAATCGCAAAATGTGTTGGTAAGCGCATAACTCGAGAACGGCTGAATTTATTTCGATAATTCTTTTTTTATTATATTCCTTGAAGTACGAGGATGGTTCTTATGTAGAGAAAACGTAAACATGTACCACGGGCGAAGCCGGGGCGGACCGCTAGTAGCTAATAATTTACAGTAGGTACATATTGCCATTTTACAATATTGTTATACAGTATCGTAATTTCGAAGTATATTAGTTAGGTACGTGTAATAATTCCTAATTCCTTCATAGACAAAACATCAAAATTTAATTCACCCAGTGTTTAAGCAATTGAATTACCTAATTAAAATCAAATAATAGTTGAAATTTATAAAATAATATGGCAATTTGCCAACATGTGGGAGGCAATAGGGTTATCAGCTGTATGCAAATGTGGCGATATACGAATTAGGGACTCATCAATGTCCTATTAATATTTTATGACATGGTAATCACCGCGTTTAGATGCAGAATAGTGTAACTGTTACGTGACTATATGGGCGATGATTAATTTATCTGTTAATCCGAAATATTAATGCAATTTTCATTTATGCTACTGGCATTGCATTTTTTAGATATTTATAAATATAAAATAGCGTAGATATTTATAATTAAATTGAATGATGAAATGAAATGAAACTATGTTTTTAAATGTAATATTTTTAATCCCATTAAAAGAAGTACCATAAACTACAGTAAAATACCATTAACAATACCACAGACAACAGAATAATATAAGTATAGAAAATATCGTATCTAAGGTTTATCCCATCCACGTTATAAGCTATTCAATGTAGTCTAGTATTTCCGAGCAACTTTATCGCTGCGTAGTGTCTATAACTTGAACGTGGCCTTTTATAGTTCACTTGGAACGGGTGTGTGTTACACCCTGTTACAACAATCGAACATACGATTGGAGTTGAATTGCAATTTTACTCGTCAATTGTGTGACGGCAGTTTTTTTAAGAATGTTGCCTGCTGCGAAATACTAGCTTATTTACCGGGTATGAATATACATCTAATAATATGTCAGTTTACTATAATTACTGTTATTGTACATTGTAGAATATTTTGATTAAATTGTATGCATAGTTTTACTTCGACCGGGGCAATTGCAAAGACAGAAAACCTCAATAACATATAATATTTCTTAATAATGAAAACACCAACATTAGTCTTATAATAATAACTTATTAACATTATAACTTATATTCGACACATATAATACTACGTTGTAGGTACTAATAAGTTCATACCGAAGTTTGGCTCACCAACAAACAGATAACCAAAAGAAAATACCGAAACCGCTAGTCCTTGTGCGTCTAAGATAATATATCACGGCAAACTTAAATGAGAGGAAAATTAGTTTACACTGAACGTGTAATACAACTGTAATATGAGTGTGGAGTTTCGCGCCGCAGTCGTGTTTAATTTCCAGAAAGTTCTAGTCATTACCGTGCGAGTAACAAAGAAGGTGAAACAATGAAGCGTACGCAGTGACGTCGTGGATTTTAGCGGGTAATAAGGTGTGAGGAAATAGTACTCAAGTAATTAGTTTGTTACATACGCCTGTTTTAGACTTGTAAAGTAATAAGCTGCTTAATTAAAAAGTAGAAGGTAATATTTTTTAATTAAACAGGTAGAGGGACGATGATTATCATTCAGTAATTTTGATAGATTTGATTGTATGTATTTATGTTAAGAGGCTATAACTATCTTGAAATAATGATATTGAGATAAATGATAAACACCATTTTATTATAGGAATAATTACATTTCTCAGAAGGACACTTGCGTAAACAACTGTATTAAGAGATTCAAAGTAAATATTACCTGAAAAAACAATAAATCTCAGATATTTTCACCATAGATTTCAAGGAAGCTACCCTTATTATTAATGCAGGGAACTTCAAACAGGTATATGAGCAACATATATCACAAAAGGAATGCACAGTTGAGGTTATTACACAAGTGTTTGAATTTACGAGTGGAGTTAACTTATGTTGATTTGGCCTCCCGAAAAGTTGGGAAATTTTGTTATTGAACAATAAAATGACATACTTAATTAAAAGTTTATGCTTATTTATTATTAGAGTTAAATATACCTACTGTAGTGTATGTCCTTCCCTATTATCGGCTCTTAGACGTACACGACCTCTCACTCCGACCGCCTGCAGCCAACTGAGCTGTGTGAGCGGTGTCACCGTTGCACGTGCGCAAGAGATGACATAATACTTCCCTCTCTTTCACTCACATACACTACATCCCTCCTTTATTTTAGAAATTTTTAATTTTTTCAATTAATTTTATTAAATAAAATATTATGTTCTATTCGGGTATGTTATATGTATGCTTCTATTCTAGTCTATACCTAAGCACCAGTATCAGTTAGTAAACACAACTCAGGGACACGTCCGCTCCATACCAGCGATAGAGTAGAATGTGTCACCTGGCCTAGTAATATAATCTATATGCAACATCTCTCCTTTTCATTTTTTTTCTTTTTTTTTCCATTAAGTATATGTATATTCAAAATTATAATAATTTTTACAATATATGTATTCAAATCGATATTAATTAATAATTTTTTCAAACTCAAACCTTCATTCATCAACCAGACCTCGTCCAGAAACGTTTTAAAATCGTCAGTATAAGGACAAAATATGAATTTACCACTGGTTCGGAAAGCCGCCTCAACAGAGAAGAGCCGGCAAGAATATATAGGCATATAGTCGCTCCTTCAAAATCATAGAAATGTAACATCTTACATAGGTATTTATAATAACAATAATGACAATTATTTATTTAAGTATACGACAATCTATCATGAATAAGTTGTATACTTATATTTAAGTTTATTAAGTCATTATTTATTTATTAGCCAATGGGACGAAATTGTTTTCAGTAACTTAATGTATATGTAAGGTATAATGTTTAAACTATGTTCCTTCTGTAACTTAACTATACTTTTGACTAACTATACTTTTGACTAACTGTACCTGTACTGTACCTGTACTGTACCTGTACTGTACCTGTACTGTACCTGTACTGTACTTAACCTGTTTTATTTTTTCCTTACATGACTATTGCACTACCTTGTTGATATGTTTCACTCACTATTTATCATGACCTACACTCCAGGTCATTTAGAAGAGGTGAATGCTGCTTCTTCTAACGCATAATTTAATTCACTTTACCTGCACCGGCATCTGCACCATCTAAGTAACCACTGTTTTCCCACATATTAAAATTATTAATAAACGATAGCTGCAAACCGAATTATTACCAAGTGAAATGCCTATAGACTGGGTACATACTTAAATGCTCGGTTATTATTTAATATGTATCTATATTCTGTGTATGTACTTCGTTACTAAAACAATATATGTTCCGATTTTAATTCAATATACCTAATAAAATCGGAATGTAATATAATATGTAATATATATCTGTACCCTAAATCTTCTTCTTATATATAAAAATGAATCGCAAAATGTGTTGGTAAGCGCATAACTCGAGAACGGCTGAACCGATACCCGATTTCGATATACGATATACCGAACCGATTTCGATAATTCTTTTTTTATTATATTCCTTGAAGTACGAGGATGGTTCTTATGTAGAAAAAACGTAAACATGTACCACGGGCGAAGCCGGGGCGGACTGCTAGTAATATAATACATATTATACGGCAAAATTTTAACCAAACATTAATTGGTTCATTATTTATTCTTATTTAAGCAACAACAACTTATCATAATATGATCCTTAGGCACAGGGAAGATTTGTTTATTTATTCGTTTGTCCGTCTCTCTTTCATATCGCAATAAAGCGATTTATGATATATCTTTGGGTGATAGTTTAGAGGCTAGAAAGTGGCAGCCTTTTTATAGCGCATTAAAAATATTTAATTCATACAGATACATAGTATTACAATATTAAGGTTCATAATTATCAATTATTTAAATACCAACTTTCGGGTATAAACCACTCTGACAGAATTATAGTCTCAGTGGAGCTTGCTCTGCAACAGTACAATATCATACATACTATACTGTGCCATTGACTTCTATTGAACCGCTTTTAACTTCACCTGTATGTTCGTATGACTGTATGCAACCGATTCTTTTCGATTCGCTTATGACCCACCCAAACCGTACAGATTTAACTTCAGTGACAATATTACAACAATTTATTGACAATACAATAATGAATATTTAGTAAAGCGTGATTAATAATGTATTACTTTTTTTTATACTTCTTATTGTAACCTCAACACACACGCGGTGTTGTTCATTGTATGATTATTACATTAATAACACATAGGTATTTAAAATTCAATTAATGTAACGAACCTTAAACGAATCAAAATGTATCATTTTGTTGATGACTTTTTTTATTTGTTACTTATGATAACATTTGTATTTGTATTACTGACAACTTAATAGCCACTTGAAAAAGGAAAAGATAACTTAATGACAATAATAATGGCTAGACATTAATCACACATAAGTAGTTGGATACATTTTTTTTTAACTGTACAATGTTAACTGTAACAATCAGTAATACAAATTTAACTGTAACAATCAGTAAAAACTTTGTTACCTATAACTATATAAGTATTTGCATAAATTAATTAACTTGAGTTTACAATATTCAATTTTGCATTTCGAAATCAATACCACTATACCACCTCAATATTGTAGAGATTAATACTTGGAATTTATATTCTGACTAAGGCACGAATGGTGACCTTTTCGCGATAATACATTTTTTTTTTTTTGCTTTGACAAGAAATCTTTAACGTATTTCTTAATTGATAATCTTTTATTCAATCTAGTACGATATCCATTATTTTTTCGCAGCGGTGTTAATGCATTAGGTGCGATATTTAATGTTCAAAAGATGAGCTCTTAAAAGATGTATTACGTAAGTACCTACTTTATGAATATGAAATCAGACCAGTCTTACAAACCACCATTACAACTTGGATTTTATATGAATTACTGCGTTGTAAATCTTATTAAATTCTTAATAACTTTTTAAACTTGTAAATAAAATTATTAGTGTATTGACTTTTATAATACTATTCACGTTGGTGTTTGTGTTGCTGATTTTCTCGTCTATTATAAAATTGGTGTTTTTAAATTAAAAACAGTCGTTATTAATATAGTAATAACTAGATGCACATGGTGTATGATTTTACCATGGTTCTTACATATACCTTGCATATAGGTACCAATATTTGCGGTATGATGTGGTTATGATCCATTTTTTTATTTTACATTAAATGTTCGTCTTGAAATTGACCTTTATTATCTATCTAAAAATTTTAAGTGTATATTTGACAGGTTGTTTGTCACTATACACTATCTATCAAAGTAATCTACTATATAAAAATAAGTCGGGTTTTCCTTCCTGACTCTACAACTCCAGAACGCACGAACCGATTTCCACGGCTTTGCACTCGTTGGAAAGGTCTCGGGCTCCGTGAGGTTTATAACAAGGAAAAGGTATCTCTGGTGCGAAACGGACTTCGCCAGGTTTGCTAGTTATTAACAATTAACGATTCATATTTTATGCCAACTGTCTATTGTCCAACTATTGTCTTTCACGGTATATTATTGTATAAATTACGTAAAAGTCGTTTTCAACGTTCCAACATGTAATGATTAACAGTGTGTTATACCTAACCCCAAACCGGGGTGCTACATTTCCGCTGAGGGAGTGGTGTTATGCCACTGCTACGTTCCGTTTAGAAAGCTTCTACATACCCGCAACGTTCCCGCACAGGGAATCGTCGCGTCCTTGCCACGTTCCGATAAGGAACCTCATACCGCTTAAGACCCATCTACAGTAGTACTACGACATTGCTACGATTGCCGCTGAGGAAATCCTTCTACGTCTTGCCTGCTTCGGCTCCTCAATTCCTGTTGAAGGAATTCAGCGACCAACCCTAAAGACACCCTACCGCCTAGCCTTCGCAACGAGACGCGCACTTCATCTTACGTCCACCTATTTCAGTAAGAGCCCTACCGGAGGGCTTGGACCTAGGCACACCACGACCCTTATTGTTACTGATACCTGTATTTTATTTTATTAATTAACTAAATTAATTGTCGACTGTATGGTGAGTATCTAGTTCTTATTATTATTTTTTTGTTTCCACCTGACCTACAACGCCACATAGTATATACAATAAAAATGAATAGCCAAATATGTTGCTAAGTGTAAAACTCAAACCTCGGCGCGCGGCGTATCGGCTCGACCAATTCGGATAATATTCATGTTCCAATTCGTTTAACGAACCGATAAAAGGCGAAAGAGCATTACAACGTCTGCCAGGTGGGTAGTTTGAAATAATGAATATTGAGACTACTCAGTATGTCTCTCATTCCATTTTTTTTTTTTTTCGAATATTCATTGTTTTATTACCTTACCCTGTTTATGATTATTATATTATCACTTAACCTGACTAACTTTATAGTTGTCGGTTAAATGTGCAATACCTATCGCAGATATTTAGGTATTGATATCATTATGATTATTCTTTCGTTGTTTAACAAAATCTGCTATGAAATTATGAAAATATTAAATCACTTTTAGATAAGAATAATAAAAGCTACTGTAAATATTTTAGTATTTACTGTATACTCTTAAAAATTGTATTATTCCATTTTTTATTTGGATATCCATACTAACCGTAAGTATTTTCGAAGATAGATCTATCTTACGAACAATACTTCACTGTGAAATGGTGACGAACTATCACTTTTTTTTAAGATCGCGTATTTAAGTGCATGAATTCGCAATATGGGCATCATCCAAAAATATATAAACATTTTATACGAGCATCACCCGTATCACATCACTACAGGCATCACCTGTATTGTAATTATATTACGACTACCAGGAATCATTTGGTATAAAATTACAAAGTACACACGGGCGTCACCCGATTTTTGTTTTGGCACTACCAGGCATCATCATCTGGTATAACATTACAAAATACACACGGGCGTCACCCGATTTTTGTTTTTGTACCACCAGGCATCATCTGGTATAACATTATAAAATACACACGGGCGTCACCCGATTTTTCTTGACCACCAGGCATTATCTGGTAACACAGTACAAAGTACACACAGGCATCACCCGTTTTTTTTCCTGTACTACCAGGCATCATCTGGTAACACATTTCAAATTACGTACACGGGCGTTACCCTTTTTAAAGTGAAACTTTTATTACATCGTCTCAAACTTTTTGGTCTGTGTAGCGCATGTCACGTGACGGTCAGCTGCCGAGTAGGTATAAAGCAGTGTTCGGAACCGTTCGAACAGTTTCACTTTTACCGTGGTTTCATAAAACCACACAACATTTTTTTTTTGTCAGGCTTCATCTTGTAACATTATAGCTTAACAACAACAACTTTAGAAATCCCTTGTCGTGGTCCACATCACCATCGAAACACATACATCAACTTACATGAACTTCCATAATGTTACTATATTAGCCTGTCCAGGAAACTTACGTTCCTTGCATGATAACCATTAATTACTTCTTTATGCAATAATGAATAATCTTATATAGTACTCATGCAACTTCACATCGAGTAATTAAATAAGATATAAGTGGGTATTTGGTATAGGTAATTATATTTTTGTAACCAGACAAATCTATTCTGAGCTGATCGGGAATCGAACCTTCTTAGCTCATTTAATCATGTTTAACCAATCCTTTACGCAGGTTTTTACATATCAGTATCAATAAATTTATATGTAAACAAATGTCCCAAAATAATAATCTACAGCCTCGACTAAACAAAATATCACATTTAGTCTCGCATAACGCAGTTACAGTCCTATGCATGACTACGTGAGTACATATACTGGACCCGTACACTGTACAGTGTATTTATCAAACAGGCACCATACGCTCGAGCAATAAAGACAGCCCGCGTATGCATTGGTATCATTGTAGTTATGTATACGAGAAACAATTTACAACACCTACTTTATCCTTCTGGCTACAATTATTTAAGAGGTTTTGCTAAATCTTCATGTAAACGAAACCTTCGTTTTCTACGGCGCGGAGGCCGGAGGCCTCTCGAAAGGCACGCACATGTTATTTATCTATCAGCGGCACTAAATATCATAATGAAAATAGGTATGTGTGTATATTATTATTAACTTTAATATTCCCTTCGATGTAACTCGACTGTGGATATAATTAGTTCAATAGTTATCACCGCACACCTATTTCCTCCCTTTTTTTTTTCGTTTTGTAATTTTTTTTTTATTATAAAAAAAATTACTTACATTTATTCCTGATTTACCTCGTCGCCAAAAATGTAGTGTATGTCCTTCCCTATTATCGGCTCTTAGACGTACACGACCTCTCACTCCGACCGCCTGCAGCCAACTGAGCTGTGTGAGCGGTGTCACCGTTGCACGTGCGCAAGAGATGACATAATACTTCCCTCTCTTTCACTCACATACACTACACCTACAGATAAATAAACGTTATTTATTCTAGAATATCTCTATCTGTGTAGATAATTTAAATTCAAATATTAATTGGCTCTAGCTTTACTCGCTATGAATCAATTGCTTTTTTGGAATATTATTTTCTCATTAACATAAAAACTAACTCGCTGCCTTTCTGTATTTTACTAGCTACGAATCAAATTGTCTTTGTTTTTTGAAAGCTAAAATATCAGGTGAAATTTTATGTACCTGATGGCAACACTGCAAGGAGCGGCACTCGTTTGCAATCATGGTAATGCTTCAGGTGCGTATAGAGAAATTTATAGCCAGCGTCAAAATGATATACTATATGTATAGAATACAGTAACCACCAAGTGTAGTCGGCTCTTAGTCGGCTCTTTTTCTAATTAATGTTGCCAGCAGTAAATTATCCCTATTGAAAGGGTAAATGTGTAACTTTATGTAATGAGATAGCTTTTTTATTGGTTTGGTATTTATTTTTTTTAATGTCAATTGCAATGAGATGGTAATTTTTACTGATTTTTTTATTTATTTTTTTGTTGAATGTCACAGCAATGTTAATAGCTGTAATATTATGTAAATGGTTATGTCCGGTATAAGGATTAATTTTTTTCTTTTGATTTTGCGTAGTAACGATGCACCGCTTGGTTTAGTAGTAGATTGATATGACTGTATGTAAAAGGAAGTGGGTTCGATGTGTACTGATGAGTGACAAATATTATAAATTTCTATCACAAATTAACAATTTAGATTACCTGTTTAACATCAAAATCTATCTAATATCTAATATCTAATATATATTATAAAGGCGAAAGTTTGTAAGGATGTATGGATGTATGGATGTTTGTTACTCTTTCACGTAAAAACTACTGAACCGATTACAATTAAATTTAGCACACATATAGAGGGTAACTTGGATTAACACATAGGATAGTTTTTATCCCGGAAATCCCACGGGTAACGGGAACTATGCGGGTTTTCCTTTGCAAACGCGGGCGAAGCCGCGGCGGAAATCTAGTTATATACTAAATTAGCTATGTATACTTTGTATGAAATCTAACTAAATTTATTATTGCATTTTAAAATATTATGTATATCTAACAATAGCTGTTCTTTAAAGTTCATTTTATTTAAATAACTAAATTCATCCAAATCCGTTTAGTGGTTCAGGTGTGATAACTTGAGAATATAGTATTATAGGGACTTTAATAATATTAGTATGTATGTGCGAAGATAGTTCTTTAATTAAATTAGAAACTGCTAGGGAGGAAGATAGTTTTAATGATGCGGGGAGGCAAAGTTACCAACACAATTTAATTTACTGTTTACAAATATGTGATTTATTTGTAAATTTTAAAATATTTTGTGTGAATATTATAAGGAACTAAGCAATGAATTATGTTTTACATATATAGGAAAAAATGAAAGTAAATTAATTTCGAATAAAATATTTAATCCATCTCAAGATGTAAAAATAATACGTTTTTATTGTAAGACTGTTATAAAATACATAATAGTTTAAATTACGTATGTATTTTAGTTAATGTTTAAGTTATTTGGCCTTCCTCTCAATGTTTTACATTTTGTTACGAGGTCTTTAGAAGTAAGAAAACCAGATTTTGTCAGTCAGATCAATATTTATTGGATAACAAAGTAAAACTTAATATCTACTTAAGTTACTTACCGTTCACATTATGGTTTATTTGTATTCAAATTTACGTTTCTGCACTAGTTATTGGCCATCAAATAACCATTATCACACGTGAAATTAGATCCAGTTATTCCCTTAGCTCTATCACTTGCCAAAAACAATATAATATCAGCTATTTCCTCTGAATCACTCCAGCGGTTTAAAAGAGTTTTGAATCCCATTTCATCGTATGACACTTTAACTCCTGCGGTGGCGAATATTGCAGTTTTCACTGGACCTGGGTTTACTGTGTTCACTCGTACACCGTGTTTTCCAAGTTCCAGAGCAGCGCCTCTCCCAAAATGGTCCATAGCAGCTTTCGACATACAATATGCTACGTATTCCTGAGAAAATATTGTATTGCTTGCTACACTCGATACATTGACGACGTTACCTTTAGACGCGATCAGGTACGGGGTGGCTAACATCGTTAAATGAACCGCAGAACGGAGATTCGTCTTCATAATTTCATCATATACCGATAACATGTTACCCTTCTCTAGAGTACCGCTTAGAAGAATACCCGCGTTGTTGACTAGAACATCTAATTTGTTAAACTTCTTAATTGTTTCACTGATAATTCTTTCAACGTCTTGATCTTTTGATACATCCGCTTTGATGATCAGCGGGGTCTTTCCATTCGCTGCACATTTTTTCGCGACATTGTTTAATTTTTCTTCATTTCTACCTACTAGGACTACATCGGCGTTTTCTTTTGAGAAATATTCTGCTGTAACAGCTCCGATGCCAGAACTGGCACCGGTTACTATGACTACTTTGGACTTGAAACTCATGGTTATGCGTGCGCCGCGATGGAGTGCGCGTTATTTATACCAGATTGAGATTTTTTACATAATATATTCAAAGGTTAATTTAGATACACGTAGTATTTTCTTGTGTTTGATTTCACGCGAGTATTATAATATATTAGATACTAAAGATTTAACGATAAGACACACGTGTATAATAAATAATAATATAGCGCTTTTGCGGGAAACTTTTTTAAGTTTATGATTCGTATGAATTGTAATTTTTAACCAACATTAGATATATAGTAATTAATATAAAGTATCAAACAAACTCGCTCTTCACTTTCTATCTGATTCAAACTTTATTTTTTGAAACCACGGCACGGATTTTAATAATATTTTCACTATTGTTTAATGCAATTACTACAGAAGCTCCAAAAGTTTAATTTAAAAGTATTTGTTTTCTACAGGAAATTCCGAATGCAGACTAAACTGTATCAGGTACTTGAATACCTAACAAAAATAAGTACTTCGGAATTGGATTTCATAAAAAGATTTACATATAGTTGTCGAAATATATTACTTTCTTCTAAGGTTGAATCACAATATATACGTAGATATATGTCTGTAATTAACTTAATTGAAAAAAAAACTTTATTAATTGAAAAGCTGATTGCTCCTAATCAGTGATTATAACCAGATATGTTTATTAGTTAATCGTTACCTTGACCGTCTGACACAGATCAAAAAAGTCATTTACCTTATTTTATTTAAATAAATACCTTCGAAGTATATATTTACACGCAACTAAAAAGGGGACATTATTTAAAATGATAATTAATATATGTACTGATATAATTTCCTTCATCGTATAAGTAGGTACTTTTACAAATTAAGGTGATCGTGTTTTTTACTGAATTGGCATGTCTTATATATATAATTACTTATAAGTAAAATTATTAACCTTAGGACGAAACCTTATATTATAAAGGTCAATGTCATGTTTTATAATATAATATTTATAATAATTTCCGCAACAATAATTGTTTTGTATAGTTACGTATGTCATATGCACTGGCCTTAGCGTGATGAGCAGGTAAGCTATTACAGCCTGTGTGCCTTACAGCTTACTCGATATATTGATTATCTAACTGGGAATTATTTTTTTAAATCGGGCCCGTGGTTCCTGAGAGGAGCGTTCAAGCAAACAAACAAACAAGCTCTACAGCTTTGTAATATTACGTAGTACCAGATTAGGATTTAGGAAGGTAGGTAGTGGGAAGAAGAGGATAGTATACCATATATTTTAACTACTCATTTTAACCTACAAAGCTGCACCAAAGTTGGTAGGATCCTCTTTTAAGTACTTACGTAATCTGTTTGAGTGCATAAGCATATTATGGCTATTTATCTTCGATGACAGAGGAATACCAAAACAATTATTTAATTCTATTCGCGTGATATGCATTAGCATCTAATTTGTTTTGCAATTTTTTTGCTCTTTTTTGTAAGTATGTAATTCAAGTTTAACATATTGGTAAAAACTTAGTCGCTTGCCCGACTTCGCCAGGGTTGACACATTATACTTAATATAATAAATATTTCAGGACAATTTTCACACACGGCACGATCTGATCCCATACTAAGCTTTTCACTTGTGTTATGGAAACCAGATGGCTGATAAACATACATATATAATTTTAAATAAATACCTACTTATATAGATAATTAACACAGAGAAAACATCTATGTTTATCACACAAATATTTGCCCCGGGTGGGAATCGAAACCACGACCTCAGCTGACTTGGAAGGCATGGCCACTACCTAGGTCATATAGTCGTATCTTTATAGTAATAAAGCTTATATTACAAGGCGATTATTTAGCTATCCGAATGTTATTTTTTTTTCAAATAAGTGCATTAGTTAATTAATGAATTCGCAACAAACAAAAAATCAAATCTTTCCTTTTTATAATAATATTACTTTAGATTATAGGTAGGTTCTTTTCAAGGAGACTGTGAGATCGTGCTCTCGTTATTGTTACACTAGCTTCCGCCCGCGGCTTCGCTCGCGTGGTGTTTTGA
The DNA here is from genome assembly GCF_061535395.1 of Colias eurytheme. Classification (NCBI taxonomy): domain Eukaryota; kingdom Metazoa; phylum Arthropoda; class Insecta; order Lepidoptera; family Pieridae; genus Colias; species Colias eurytheme. Next base: position 1,902,156 of record NC_142997.1, on the reverse strand, counting down.
TAAAAGGTTCTTTCTCAGGGTCAAAAGATTGTCTGTGCCAAATTTCATTAAAATCGGTTGAGAGGTTTAAGCGGGAAAGCGTAACAGACAGACAGACAGACAGACAGAGTTACTTTCGCATTTATAATATTAATATGTTATATAAATCCGGTGATTGCCCAAATTAAATAAATAATTAATTTAATAATTCAGATACTATATATTTCTTGTAGGTAGGTACTTGGCAAAAGCAAAGAAGTGCGAGTTATTAATATCATGAAATAAAAAATGGTCATTGGTCATTGTTTGGTTCAAGATCGTGTCCTCGGGACCTACGAAGTTAGCATATTTAATCGAGGTCAACAACCTCATGGGTATTTTATAATTTTAATATAACGTCAAATATGAATAAAATAAATTAAAAATAAAAATGTTGTGTGGTTTTATGAAACCACGGTAAAAGTGAAACTGTTCGAACGGTTCCGAACACTGCTTTATACCTACTCGGCAGCCGACCGTCACGCGACATGCGCTACACAGACCAAAAAGTTTGAGACGATGTAATAAAAGTTTCATTTTAAAAATATGATAAAAAATATGATTTGTTCATTTTAGATAACAGAATATAATTATAACAAATGCTCTTAATAGTCAATCATTTTTGATATACCACGAGTAATCTCGACCACAAGATACTATTTGTACCGCTCATTTAAAATTGGCGTGGTATAAAATTGGCTGTGACAGACACACGAGTTTTCCTATAGGTTTCAGGATTATCTTTTTCGTACGGAACCTAAAGCGAGTAAGAGATCAACTTGCTTGCAGAATGAATCTTTTATCACACACCTGCCACGCTTTAACCATTTTTGTTATTAATGTTTAAATAAAAAATCGGAGTTGCCAGATTTTTTACATGAAAGGCGACTGACTATTTACCTGTTTATCCTTGAGTTTTTTTATTGAAATCCAAGAGGTATGCAAATAACGTAACTTCAAAAACATCGGCAAGATGTGAAGCGAATACATTACTAAATTGTGTTGTCAATTGAGCCTAATTGCAAGCAAACGATGCAGGCTTTGTTTCGTGGTATTCCCACAATGTTCTTCGTGCTTGAGATGAATTCATAATGAGTAATTAATATAATATGTGATAAAAAAACTAAACTCATTAAACTATTGTATTGTCATCGATACTTGATAAGCACACTTATATGTCCGTTTAAAAATGGTCAAAATCGAGTCTACAGGAGTCGGTTACATGTAAACATACAAGTGAAGCTAATAAAAGCGTGTTAGAAGAACTCTTAAGGTGCCTAAGAACGCTTAAGTTTGGCAGCTAGTATATAAGCACTAAGCATGCCTAATAACGAAACATAATGACGTCATAATATTAAGCTGTAGATGATCTGATGCGAAAATGGAATTACACCTATGAAATCCCCATTGTACACTGCTTTATTCAATTAAATCGATATATTACGTTATTACTATGGGCCTGTTCAGTGCGACCTACGCGGACGTCCGCGACGGACGGTAAAATGTATGAAACCTTACAGCGCGTTCAGAGCGACGCGGAGCTGTCCGCGTCGCGGAGAGCTATCCGCGCGCGGTTGAAATCGCTCCGCGCCGCTCCTCCGCGCCGCGGATGTCCGCGGGCGGACGGTGCCTGGTTCTAATGTATTTGTTCAGTGCTCGGCGGACAACAGTCACGCGGAGCGGATGTAAAGTACTATCGTTGTCATGGCGGCTGCGTCAAATGTGCAAACCGAGAGGGTTACAGTCGATCCCGATCCGCATCGCACTGAACGACAAAATCATCCGCGACGGACGCAAAACCTAGTCCGCGTGCGGACGGTCCGCGTCGCACTGAATCGGGCCAAATCTATAGGTCGTCAAATACAAATTAGTTTGTCAGCGTTAATTAATTATCTATTTCATTGACAAAGCTGGCCATGATGAATGACTTTTAGTGGTAATGAATAGGCTCGTCTCTTCGGTGGACGTCGCTTATCGTAAAATATATGTATTTCGATTTCTGGGAAGAGATGACACAGATTATATATTTGTCTCTTTCATATATTTATTAGTATTTTTTATTGTTTTCAGTGATTATGAAAACCGTTTTTAAAATTCAGAAGCACTATTTCCCTTAATATATATTTTGGAATATCCTAACTATGTGGTTAGGATGAACTACATATATTTGATTAGTGGCTAGTCCACTATAGTCTATATGCCTATGAAAAAACTGCTTCATCATAAAATACATTAGGTACAGTTTACTTTTTTTACTTTGTCAAATTTCATAAAAAGTTGTTTTAATTTACGGCAATAGCAAAGATAAGTGCTCAAATCAAACCAGACTAATTATGCAATGTCCAAATGTAATTTTAAACCAAAATCTCTGTAATACTATCAGATAGCATTAGAATAACATTGTATTTCAATAGGATTTGTCTGCTTAATTGCATTCTGTGGGCTTCTTGTTCACTGAGCTGTTTAATCTCACTGATATTATTTAATGCGAAAGCATGGATATTTGCTATTTCTTTTTAATAACGAGCATCTTAAAAACACTAATAATCGGGTCCATACAGAGTGAGCATCCTCGCGAGGCATTTGCTGCACGAAGTGTACTTGGCGCTATCGAAAAAAATAGCAGTATACGCGTTTTCCCCGGCCACACTGGCCAAGCTGCTTCGCGCAGCAAATGCTTCGCGAGGCTGCTCCCTTTGTGGAAACCTGCCTATAAGAAATTGAAGGAAAGCATAAATTGGGATTCTTAGGTAAACGTAAATATAATTTAGAGGCAGTAAAATAGGATGGCCTTTTAATAACCTACGATACAAAGACAAATCTAATAGCGAATCATATAATATTACTAGCTGCTCCGCGCGGTTTCACCCCCGTGGCTCCTCTCCTGTTGGTCGTAGCGTGATGATATATAGCTTATAGCCTTCCTCGATAAATGAGCTATCTAACACCGAAATAATTTTTCAAATCGGACCAGTAGTTCCCGAGATTAGCGCGTTCAAACAAACCAACAAACTCTTCAGCCTTATAATTTTAGTATAGATGGGAAGTAAATGTAGATATAAGTAATATCACATAAAATAATAATTTTGATAGTTTTTAGTATACATTATGTCTGAGGACATAATGTATACTAAAAACTATACTCAGATATTATTTTTATTTATTTAACTTGCACGCTAAAACTTTTATTGTATCTACACCATCAATTAAATTGTTCATCTAATAAATAGCAGATAATCCGCGAAAAAAGTAACAACGATTCTCGCAATTGCTTGCAATATCCAGGCGCGAAACGCAATAAAGGTAATAAAATAAAAACTAAGGAATTGTAAAAAGGCACTCCATTAAATTGGCTCGTTACGAGTAATGAGAAGCTGCAATCTCAAAACATGCTAGCTTTATTCTATCTCACATTTAGGTTATGGTATTTTTAGTATCACATTTAAAAGTTTTATTATACTTTCATAACCAACTGTGTCTGTGTGTAATAAAAGTGTTTTCGACTTCAATATGCAGACGGAATGAAAAAATGATACGATTTGCTTAATACTATAATTAACATTAAAAAAAAATTACCATATAGTTTATATTCAAATGTTATTGTTGATATAAATTTTGATATTTTATATGCCATTCAAAAAGCAAAAATACGCATCATGCATACTTAAACAATATATTTTGAACAAACACCGACCAAATGCAAGGCAGACTCGCGACTGGTTCCGCAGAAATAATCTGAAATGAAATTGCAAAAAATGATCACCCATCCAATATATGACTGTACCAACCGACGTTTAAACTTCATTCTTTATTATTCGGCAGTAGAAATGCATGATGTCTGAAAATTTCAGCTAATATTACGGTTCTCGAGACATAATATCACACATCAGCCTGGTGACAGACGAACGGACAGACAGACGAACTCTCAGTAATAGGGTCCAGCTACGCTTTTTGGAGATTGATTTAATGGAAATTTATTGCTCTGAACAATATAATTTGTGTGCAAAAATATAATTTTTGAAAAACAAAAATACATCATAATAAGTATAAGAAGAAAATCTATTTTGTCTTTTTAGTGAAAGCTGCGCTCCGACAAAATTCAGTGTTAAATGAATTCTGTATAAGATAATGATTCTTAAATAAGAATATGAAAATAAGAACAAAACTATTTCAATTTTAAATTATTTTATTCCATAAAAACATTTATTGTGAAAAATAATAAGTAATTGGGTACCAGATTTAATTAATAATTATCTATGACGTCACCTTTATTCTACACAAAAATAGAGATAGTAAAAAAATGCAGTAAGAGTATATATACCAAACGAACGAGTGTTATGCAAACCGTTGCGGATTCAATTTCCGGCGAATGCAATGATTTGTGCCGACGAGCTTCCGTTTGTGTGCGTGGAATGCACAAACTACGAATTGCGCATATGCGAGTGTAGAAGTACTAGTATAGTATTATTTTATCGGTGGTAATATTATATTATTATACTAGCGGTCCGCCCCGGCTTCGCCCGTGGTACATATGAAAAATAGATGTTGGCCGATTCTCAGACTTACCCGATATGCACAGAAAATTTCATGAGAATCGGTCCACCCGTTTCGGAGGAGTATGCAGACTAACATTGTGACACGAGAATTTTATATATAAGATAATATTAGGTATATTGGGGAAAGCCTAGGTCCAGCAATGGACTTCCTTCAGCTGAGACGACGACGACGATCTGTGGTAGAAGGTGAATAAATATGCTAAACCGCGATTTTAATGTTAGTATCATTTTAAAATTATATGGATAGTGAAAATGCTTTGAGTGTAAGTTTGGAGTGTAGTTTCTCGAAATGAACAATCCCATAATATTGTAGGTATTTTTTTTTAATTATGATGTCAGCAGATTCAGTATTCAGTCTGAGATCGTACCTACTTTCATAAGTATCTCTCTATACAACTTATCTTTATATTAACCACATATTATATAACATAGTACAAGATGTCCAAGAAAGTTAGTAATAACATTTTTAATTTAACCGCCATTTTCCAGTTTGTTAAGGGATAATTAAGTGTTAAATATGTAAAACGAAAATTCTTAGAGATAAACCTTGACACCGAAAAAATGGCGCCGTATAAAAACAAGTTAGATTAATAGGCAAAGTAATTAGGGGTAAATTAAAATACGCTTAAGCGCTCAAATAAAGCTCGTGTCCGGAGAAATTCTAAGAACTATAAAAAGAGTCTGAGTCTTTAAGCTGTTGTACAATGAGCTGTGTAAGATCTTAGAAATTTTATTAAGAAAATCACTACATAGTATAAAACAGTCGCTTTCTTTTTACGGACATAGGGATAGCCCTATGTCCGTAGGTATGCTTAAATCTTTAAAACTACGCAACGGATTTTGATACGGTTTTTTTAAATAGATAGAGTGATTCAAGAGGAAGGTTTTAGTATATAATTTATTATATTTTAGACAAAGCGGGCGAAGCCGCGGGCGGAAAGCTAGTATTTTATATTTTGAAGTGAAACATCTTAGGGCGCATTGAGAGTAAAATTTCAAGGCTAACCCTCACGTCATGGAGTAAGGCGAGGATTTTGATTTCTTTGAATCTTGTCAAAGAATTTCTGATACTTGTGCTCGGCACACACGCTCTTTTTATTATTCAACGTAATTAGGAATAATATATAATGATCTAGAAACGAATAGTTAGGTCTTATTTTATCTGGAAAATTTTTGTCTTTAAAAAGTCGGCTAAAACATTCCTTCAATTTTTAATAATTTTGAGAATATTGCGGAAATATAATAATCTTTCATAGATGTAGTTATGAAATTACAATTCTCTATTAAGGAAAATCCTTAACAAAAAATATGCTGCTATTTTTTGGTCGTTTATTATAAGTAAGTAATTGTTGACTATTTTACTTTTCGTGGAAGTCTTGTCTTTTATAATATCCTTTACGCTCTTTAATTAAATATAACTTTTGATGATTTTTTTTATTTAATAAAAACACTTTATTAATGTTATATTCCTTCTCAATGTACCACAATCGCGTTTTAAACACGGTTTCGCTTAACGTTTGCTTTGCGACAACCGACAGTTTTTTTAAGTTTAACTTTTAATTATTTTTAACTGCTTATTATTTAAATTGTTTGCTACAAACGTTGTGTTTCGAAATGTGAATAATGTTTATATTCCATTTGAGATAATATGGAGTTATATTATTGAGTTGTTTTAAGTATCATTATTTTTCGAAGTGCAAATCATAACAAGTGTAACCAGAACAACTCTGGTTGCACTTGTTATGATTTATGATATAAGATGATATATGTACATATTATAAATTATAATGTTTACCAATACCTAACTAGTTAAAAGAAAAAAATCATAATGTCAATTTAAGAATTTATAATCGATATCGAATTTATAAAAAAAAAACCTATAGTCCGGGATACATCGCCCATTTTTGCAAGTGATTACTATCAAGCTAATTTTTCGTGAGTAGCTTTATTTTGATGAGATGCCCAATAATTTCATGTACGAAACTCTCGATTGTGGTAGCTTACAGAGGTAACAAGGATAAAAATTTTTGATTTGATGGTTCTCAAATATTTATTACGCAATTTGTAGGACAATATGTCTGTTGAATTATATAAGTATTAAATAAGTGAAAATAAAAAAATCAGCTTGTTAGTAATCATTTATGATGACTTCGTTATCGATACACATTGGAAAGGGGGACTCTTTGATCAAACCATAGATTTTGTAGGACAAATATTTTTTCGAATAATTTAGATAATTATCTTGAGATTGAATAAAAAAAAAACATTCAGTTAGTAATTAATATTTGAGAACCATCAAATCAAAATATTTTATCCTTGTTTCCTCTGGTAGCTACCACAATCGAGAGTTTCATACATGAAATTATTGGGCATCTCATCAAAATAAAGCTACTCACGAAAAATTAGCTTGATAGTAATCACTTGCAAAAATGGGCGATGTATCCCGGACTACTATCACAAGTCAATAAGGAAAAAGTTCTTTATTATTTCATAAAAACGACGTGTTATATTGTCTTTGTCAAGAATTGTTGATGAGGCCGTTAATTTTCCCGCCATTTCCATAAACAAACCCTCACATAACGCGGCAAGAACAACAAAAGTACAAATCATACAAAATTAAGTGTTGCCATAATCGCAGCGAGGCGAGTTTTTTAATTAAGCGGCCACCTCAAGCGGATCATTAACCCAGTGTTTTGCGACGAAAGGACGAAAGTAAAAATTAATAAGAATCACCTAAACGACCCCGCTTTATTTACTTTTTCTTCGCGCCAATTTGCACTTGTTTTTTTTTAATGAAGGTTTGATACTTTTTTTTTGTATTTCCGGCAATGGACACAGATAGGTAAAAATTGTCACAGATACGCAAAAGCAAATGTGGGAATATTTTTTATGGTTAAAATATTGGTAGAATGTGGGTAGAATATTACGTAACATACTACGTTCAATATATTTTCCTCTTCATTTTACACAATAGAAACAAATGATTTGTCATGAATAGATTTTCCCTCAGTTTAGGAGTCATGTTTCCGAATACATATCAAAACACATCCACAACAAATGAGCGTAAATCAGCTAAATAGTTAAATATTGATAGAAATATACAGTAAGTTTGTTGCCATAATCATAAATTGTTGTAGTTTGCGGTTGCTAAAGAGCTCTTTGGCTGAATGTTATTTGCATAACAGATGAATCATTAACGTTAGAATTTAGTACTTTACTTTTCATAAAATGCGAATATGGTAAGACTTAAAAGAGATGCTATCTTACAGTTATGCTTTGTGTTTCATTAGATTGATAGACATAATAAAAATACGTGTGGCACTCGAGGACTGCCGCGGTAAAGCTATTGCTGAGTGAGCGGAGTGGTGTTATGTTTTTTCGTTACGGAATTTTTACATTCGTTCGCCGCGCTCAAAGTCTGAGATAAAAGCTACGCAATAGCTTAAAAAAAAACAAGTGTGTTTATGTTCTTGATATCAAATATCAATTATAAAATAAATAACTCAATAAAAACAGTCAACACTACAACTAATTATAGCCTACATTTCACTTTATAACATATCATGGGCTAACCACGTCTCGTTTACTCTCGCCCCACATTAAATGATTTTCTGTAAAATTATTTGCTCATTTTTAAACGTGAGTAGAGTTAATAAATTAAAAAACCCAAATATACTCCTTCCGGCGTGATGAAGGGCGCTTGCTTCCCGCAATTAGATGCGCCTCGTTAAGCCGACATCAAGATCTAATGAGCCACGCATACAGTTACTACACTCACAGGATCAAAAATTATAATAAATTCAACCAGTATAAGTAAAACCCAGCTCTTTTGCAAATCAAAAGCTGGCATAGCTCTTTTTTATCCGGACGAGTGATGGTGACATTTGCTTGACGAGTTTGAATGACATCTACTATTTCAACATTTTATTTTCAACCCTAAAGCTTTGAACATAAAGTCTGTAATCAAGTAAACGAATTACGAAAACGTATGACACGTCATATTGGGTCGCATTCGAATTTCAATATTTAAACCATTTCCCCGCGCTAAAATAAAATAGCAACGTGATCTTCCACATTTTTTATGTCTGGCAATATTAAACTCACAGATTACATATATGTAAAATAAAAAAGTTAAAACGTCAAACGGCCTTTAAAGGTTGGAGGGAAATTGCTGCTGAATTTCGTTCGGATATATTTTCTGTAATGAGTTCTGTATTACGATTTTCGAGAAGTAATTGACTCGATTTGGTCGTGCCGCGTGGGATTTTTATTTTCTAGGCGCCCGCTGAACGTGAAAGGGCTCTAATTAAAGGGTGAAATTCAAAGCTGACGCGGTTGTTTTTATTTTATTTCTGTAATGATATTTTATTTGAATAAGTTTTTTAATTTAGCATTTGCTGGTGTTTACTCGGTTTTAAAATTATACATTTAAGGGGATTACTATGGTCAAAATCGGAAAACACCTTATACATATTGAATTTTGTTGAGGAAACTGTTGGTACGATCGTCTTAAAAAAAATATATGTGATACTCAAGGATATAATTAACAAAGTGTATTGTTTACTTTTCAGTTTAGAACGGCCTAAACATAAAAAAAATACATACAAATCAACCCCTTTTTGAACATAAAACGCATTTTGTTAGGAAAACGGCTACATATTTATACATGAAATTTATACCAAAAAATATGTTATGATATTTGTAACAATTTGTATTGATTGTTTTTTCAATTTTCGTTATTATCGTTAAATTATCAAGAAAAAATTAAATTTATAATAAAACCCACATAAAACCTCACCTCTATTGCATATTTTCGACGAAATTTGACGGTGTCAGTTCGACTCGGACGGGGGACTGTACGTGCGGTTTTTTTTGCAAAATAACGCTAAAATTCACCGAATTGAATGTTTTGTTAAATTAAACCAGATTGTAATAGGTATTTACATGAGCAGTTCATGAAATGAAAGTTAAAAATAGGTATGTAGAGATATAAAAATCTGTTTGTAAATTAGTTTTGTTTTTGAAAGGCGTCATTGAATAATATCCAGTGTTGATAATTTTTGACAGTAAAATATTATCAGAAAACACATACCTATAAAACAGTAACCAGACTTTCCCTGTGCCTTGAATATTTTTTAAAAAAGATTAATTGCTGTTCTATCGTATATTTTAAGGGTCCAAAACAATCCAAAGCCGGGAGATACTGACACAAAATTTTGGGTCATTTGTAACCGGATGGCGGTTCTACAGTGGTCTTAGTACGCAATGACAAAAAGAAAAATCATGGTCAGAACAGTGGTACCGGCATACTAGTCGCGTGGGCGTTAGTCGAACTCGTCGGATAAATTACGGAAGGCAAACGATTTGTAACACAAAAATTTTAGGATTTACCGATAGCCCATAAAAAAGAAGTAGGCGGTAGTGTCATGCCATACTTTTCCGGTGTAATTTACAGCCCACAATACCGACGTGAATGCGTTGATTAAAAAAAAAATTCAACCATTTGTACCAGGCTAATTTTTGCACAGGTAATCATCGTCCAGTAGCCATGTACGAAAATCGCCATGCCATACTTTTCAGACAGTTCCAAATGGTCGCCATACCGCCGAAAATCAGCAATTTTTTTTTATATTGTATAAAATCATTTAATTTTATATTATTGTATAAAATCGTAGGAAAGTCAAAACTGACAAACGTATAGCAACATTTTTAGCCGACGCCATTATAGGACGAAATTCTCAATTCAACTGAATTTTTGTTGGTTCCGTTACCTCCGCACTTTTAACTGGGTGAACAGATGATTTCTTCTACACTAATATTATAAAGAGGAAAACTTTGTTTGTTTGTTTGTTTGATTGTAATGAATAGGCTCATAAACTACTGGACCGATTTTAAAAATTCCGTTCACCATTCAAAAGCTACATTATCCACGAGTAATATAGGATAGGTTTTATCCCGGAAATTCCACGGGAACGGGAACTATGCGAGTTTTTATAGATACCGACACAACTAACACTGTATTCTTTGTACGGAAGGTATGACCCATATCAGTCATAGTCATAGGCTCTGGTAACTTCAGTCGCAGGAAAATCACTCATTTTGTAATGTGTTCAAAGATATACAGTAGAAAAAAATAATTTGGAAAATCCAAAAGTGCACGCCTCATAATTTTTTTTAATAATTATTTATTAATTATTATTTTTGTTTATTTAATAACAATTAAACCACATCGAATCAGACCCTGAAAAATGAAAGGGTTCTATTCCTGAGCATACTCAAGCGTAAGAGAAAAAAAAAGACTCGATTAGTAAAGTATTTCGGTCGCTATCGTGTTAACAAGAAAATCCTCCGCACATACAGACACACGGACGTCCAAGACAGAACTTTTTTAAACTGTTTTTTAACTAGTTTAAATAACAAAAATGACATCAAAAATATCATGAATGTTAAAAATAGTGTTTTTTCTTAATATGTGTGTGTATGTATTATCTTACAAGTGCAATGTATGATACATAAAGACATTTTAAGTTTGAAAAATCAGATGTTTTGCGCGAAGTGACAGTAGTACCCACCTCAACGCTTCGCTTATGAGGCGTGCAAAACTCAGTTTAAAACACGTTATAATATTTTTGATTTGAAGCTGCTATATAGTCGATAAATAGGCACCAAACTCTTAAAGGGGTATAATATTTTAATGTTTAAAAATCGAAACACATTTTTTTTCTAGTCATCATTTCAAAGACGTAGGGATTATTAATTTCTAAATCGGTGTTTTCTTAACTGTTCCCCACTCTAGAACTTATAATTACTTGCTTAGTCATCTTAAGGTCTCCAGAATGGGTCATGTAGTAGAGACTTTGCTTATAACGGTTAATGTTGAAAGATGAGTCTTCCTACATTACATTTACAACATACATAGTACACAATATTTACTATTCATAAATGTAATATGTTACTGCCTCTCAGAGAAAACATAAATTAGGTAGAAACCACTAACACATTACGATACAATACGATACAGTATACAATTCCATAATCTTTGGTCACTTTTACTTCAACAACGATGTATATTTATAGAGGGCGGTTAAAAAAACAAATTCAAATGTAGTGACAGAATCATTAAGGTCGTTGAACCGTGTAATTGCCTTAATAATTTAGTCTGGTAAATTACTATCGTCGATGGAAAAAGAAAAACATAAGTATCAATTTTGATTTGGTTTGAACTACGTTCTCGATTCTTAATAGGAATCTACTTATGTACAATGTTTCATGGTATTACGTACTATTTCAAAGGAAATTGATTTGTGGTTTTAATTATAGGTTGATAAATGATAATATGTTTTTGTTACATAATAAACATTAATCAAGCTTAGATAATATTTGCCAGTAGTAGCTGGAAAAACCGATTAATATACGTAGAATATAAATTTACAGAAAGTTAAATTATTCAATACAACGAAACAGTGTTAAAAGCTGAATGATTAAATTGCAATTGAAATACAGGTTGAAATATCTCAACATGCCGTGCCCCTAGATTCCACCCGCGGCTTCGCCCGCTTTGTCTAAAAGCTAATAAATTATATACCTACTTAAACCTACCTCTTGAATTTTTCTATCTATTAAAAAAAAAACACACATAAAAATCTGTCACGTAGTTTTACGGTTTAACGGTTTAAGACATTTATTTCTCAAAAAGATTACATTTGAATCACTTACAGAGAAATAATAATATAAATTATAAACATTTTTGCTCGCTTAACGTTGTACGTAGTAACTAGTAAGTAGTTTGTTAACACAAATAGAATACATCCAACAATAATAACAAAAAAATGGGCGGTAATTTTTATAAACATAATTTCAGACTACCCCAACGACATTCTAAAGATATAAGGCTTGTGTTCTAGGTAAAGATATGCTATTTTCATGAGATATAAAATTAGTTTAATTTTTGTTAACACTTTGTTTTTACTAAATATATAATATGTATTTTAATAGTAAAAGTATAATTTATAGGTTTTATTTATGTTTATTTTTTATATTTATTTATATATTTTTTTTTATTATAATTATTTAGTCTAAAAGATGTTTCTTTAGCAATTTCTTGAAATTAGTTATCGATTTGGCTTCTTTAATATTTTTAGGCAATTTATTATACAATTGAACTCCTTCGAATAAGATACTCTTTTTCCCGTAACTTGTCCTGGTACAGGGCAGGGATATATTGTTTGCGCGCCGAGTCATACGGTTTGTGTGTTGTATATTGGTAGAAAAATTAATTAGAGAATGAACATTTTTAGTCAAGATTTTTTTTATTAACAGACATATATTAAATTGATAAGTTTGAGCCAGATTCATGAGCCGAGTTTTTTTGTATATGAGTGACGTGGGTGTTCGAGATTTATATTGAAATAAAGTTTTTATAATTTTATTTTGTGTTATTTGCAATTTTTTCAAATTTGTTGCTGATCCTGAACCCCAAACCTCGATTAGATAGTCAATATGTGACTTGACTAGGCTATTATAAATTGAATACCGCACTTTTTGTGGTAGACAACGAGCAATAGGTCGTAGCACGCCTATCAACGAAGTAAGTTTTTTACGTACTTTTTCGATGTGGGCTTTCCACGTGAGTTGTTTATCGAGAAGGAGACCGAGATATTTTTCTTCGTTTACTTTTTTTATCGTTACTCCGTTTATGGACAATGGATTGTAGGAGCCTATTTTCTTATTTTTTGCGGTAAACATGATGTAATTGGTTTTGGAGGCGTTTATCGTAAGTAAATTTGATTGAAACCATCTGTTTAATATGTTAAGATCTTTTTGGGCTTGATTTACTACAATATCAATAGAATTACCATAATAGAACAAGCATGTGTCATCAGCATATAAAGTAATATCTCCGGTTAATCCTATTTCGTGAACGTTATTAATATAGATAAGGAAAAATAGGGGGCCCAAAAGGGAGCCTTGAGGAACGCCACAGCTAATAGGTCTTTTTTTGCTATATTGATCATTAATTTTTACGACTTGATACCGATTTTTAAGGTATGATCGAAATATGTCATAAGCTACTCCGGTTATTCCCGCATTTCTTAATTTCAGTAGTAAAATTTCGTGGCTTACGGTATCGAAAGCTTTCTTAAGATCGACGAATACTCCAAGAGCTACCTTTCTACGGTCTATGTTGAGTCTGACATTAGTGATAAGATCCACCGTTGCTGCAATAGTATTAGATTTTTCTCTGAATCCGTATTGTTTATTAAAGAAAAATTTATTAGACGTGAGAAAACCGTTTAAACGGGAGTGCAAAATTTTTTCAAATATTTTTGACAAAGCTGGTAGAACTGATATTGGACGGTAATTACTGGGATCTAGTTTAGAGCCAGATTTATGAATGGGAATTACTGAGGCTACTTTGAGGGAGTCCGGAAAATAACCTTCTCTTAGGCATTTATTTATTATTTTCACCAAGTTATTCACTAATAAATCTTTTATATTTTTTATTACCCGAATGCTTATTCCATCCACACCTATAGCAGTATTTTTACGGAGACTATTTATTATTTTTAAAACTTCATTTTCAGTTGTTGGTTCTAATTTAGACAAGTTATTTGCAGAATTTGAGGGGCTTTTAAGTATTATTTTAATGTTTCTATGAAATTCTTTAGGAATGTCGTTGGCTAGTTGAACGCCTACGGTGGAAAAATAATCGTTAAAATATTCACAAATTTCATTGACGTTAGTTATTTGCCCAGAGTTAGTTGTAAGTTTCGTAATCACCGGATCTTTGGCCTTATTATTACATAATTTATAAATCAACTGCCACATTTTTGCAGGATCACTCTGACAATTGCTAAAACTTTTAATATAGAATTGACGTTTCGCCGATTGAATTTTGCTGAATACGAGATTTCTTTGTTTAACAAAAACTTCTTTCAGTCGTTCGTTACCAGGAGTTTGTTTCAGGTTGTACCACAGTTGGTTTCTGTGATTTATACTCTCAATCAGATCTTTATTTATCCAGTCTTTACTTGGTGGGTTTAAAAATTTTGTTCTTGTTATTTTATTATTGTTGATAGCGGCTGTCAGAGTCGTTTCAAATTGCTTGTAATCAAGGAATTCTTCTTTCGAAAATATGTTTTTGATAGTTTCATATAAGCTTGTGTAATTGATTGATTGGTATTGAACTCGTTTTAAAGCCTCTCGTTTGTGTCTATTCAACTCCAAATATATTTGTTTATGGTCAGAAAGTGAAGATTCAATAATAGAAAGCTGAAAGGTGTCATTGTGTAGATTAGTAAGAACATGATCCAGGATGGACTTTGAAGATGACATATCTCGCGTACAGTATTCAATACTAATTTTATTTAGTATTTTCATATTATTTTCTTTTAATATTAGTTTATATTCTTTTATTGATTGGTCGTTGCTCAGTAAATTTAGGTTAAAATCACCAAATACAAATACACGTTTTCTTTTCGTTAGGTGTTGACTAAAATTTTCAAGAAATTTTTGCGTATTTGCTGCTGGCTGTTTGTATATAACTCCAATATCTAGGGAAAGTGAGTTCAGATGTACCCATAGAAAATGATTACCATCTTCAAACTGTTCCTCAAGAAATTCATGTTTTAGGCTATCATGGACATAAATAGAGACTCCTCCTCCTCTCAGTTTAGTTCTGTAATTATAGTAGTGCGTATATCCGGGTAATTGTAATCTTTTCGCCTGGTCTTCATCCTTAATCCATGTCTCCGTCAGCACTATCAAATGAACAACAGCTTGGAAAGATTCGACAATACATCTTAATTCATCTATTTTACCTATTTTTACTATACTTCTGACATTGGCGTAAAGAAACTTTATGGATTTGGTGTGAACTATAATGTCGTCGTAATTTTGACAGAGTTTGTATGTGATATTATTATTTTTAACCTCGGAATTTGCTGGATTTTCATTCGTATTTAGTTTTTTGGAAAGTTTTTTAAAATTGTGGGTATTCCTTTAATGTATTTGATGGTTAGATTTTTTTCTCCGTTTTCTGTACGCAATCGCAGTTCTTCTTGCACATTTATCATATATTGTTTCTGGATTGGTGTCTGGTCCCAATAGATTTTAACTTTACCATCTTTAATTATTGATTTTTTTATCAGTATAGATTTTGCAATCTCTTGTGAAGAAAAACAGACTTTTATAGGACGTAGTTTATTTTCATCAAATTTTCCAAGGCGAAAGATTTTTACTGGTTCAGGACACTGTGGATTTATTTGAGATATAATTTTCATCACTTCGCATCTATCAAGCTCTCTCTTCTTCTGCAAATCTTCCATCTTTGATTCCGTAATTCCAACAATTATTATGTTTTTACTGCGTTCCAGTCTGTCTTGTACTTCATTTATAATGTTAGTCGAAGAACCCATTAAATTTGAACCTTCTGTATTTATGGATGACGATTGAAAATTTTGTAGAAGACGAACGTCATTTTCCAATTTAGTTACTTTCTGTTGGGTATCACCCACATTACTCGTTAAATTCTCTATTTGGATTTTCAGGTATTGGTTTTCAAGAGCTAGTCCGTCTGTTGTCGTTTTGATATCTGCAAGTTGATCTTTAATTGATGAAATATCATTTTTAATTGACTGAATACTATCTGTTTGCAATTTGCCAAAGTTATTCAATATATCAAGCATTTCCATTTTAAAATCTTTAAATTGCGATGCAAATTCATCTTCAGGCATTTTTCTCTTTCGTATTGATACATTTTTTTGTTCATATTCTGCTTCTTTAAAAGAAGATAAATTTGGCTGAGAGCTGCTACCCGCGATACTCAATGTACTTTTTGGTGAACGTAAAATACTCATTTTCGTAGAATTCAGCAAACTTAGTAATAAGATAACGCAAAAAATATAGCACACAATATTTATCGCTTCGCTCTTGCGGTATGCGCTAAGCTTTACTGCGGTGATGTATCGCACGGAGACAGCAGGACAAAGAAAGATGCAGTTTACGCAGTCCGTCTTGCTCACTACACTTATATTTTTGTTCACAGTTTGTTGACGGAAATTACACCATATTCTATTTGATTAAGATTTTAAATGGCTTGACACTTTTTTTATTAAATTATAAGATTCACGTAAACACGTCTGTACTCAACGCGAGTCAGCGAGCGAAAAAAGTTTTGAAGATTTAAGCATACATAGGGGCATGGGGACAGAGAAAGCGACTGTGTTTTATACTATGTAGATTTCAACTAGGCTAAATCTAGTTAAAATTAACGTTCCTAGCTCCATAGTTTTTATATTATTTATATAACGCATTGTAGATTGTAACAGTAGGACCAATTGAATTGCAAATACACCTAAATTAAACTAATTGCTACGCCGGGACTTACTGAGTTTGCGAATTTGAATTCCTTCCCGTTAAATTAAGGAATATTGGTGGAAATATGTTAATGTGAAATATTAAAGAAAAAAAAAATGTTGTGTGGTTTTATGAAACCACGGTAAAAGTGAAACTTAGGCAAAAAATTATCGTATTTTTACGATAATAATTATCGTACGGTTCGACCGTCACGCGACATGCGCTACACAGACCAAAAAGTTTGAGACGATGTAATAAAAGTTTCACTTTAAAATGTTCTTCGAAAATATGGAAAATTGGACGGTCTGATAGTTGTGTAGCTTACATTTTTTATCAAAAAATAAATAAATAAATAAACAAACAATAATCTCTCAATAATCTTCATGATAAGCATTCTATATTTCGTGATTAATTCATAGAAATAAAAATGCGTTTATGCGTTCGTTATTTTGAACCAAAACGATATTTCGCTCAATTTAATGTTTTTACGTGTGTCAAAGAAAAAAACCCCGTATAGTTCCAGTTACCGCTGGATTTCCAAGATAAGACTATTTACTATCCTATGTCCTTTCTCAGGTTTCAAACTATCGCTGTATCAAATTTCATCCAAATCGGTAAGATGGCTGTGGCTTGAAGAAGATACAGACAGACAGAGTTACTTTCGCATTTTTTGCACGCCTCATAAGCGAAGCGTTGAGGTGGGTACTACTGTCACTTCGCGCAAAACATCTGATTTTTCAAACTTAAAATGTCTTTATGTATCATACATTGCACTTGTAAGATAATACATACACACACATATTAAGAAAAAACACTATTTTTAACGTTCATGATATTTTTGATGTCATTTTTGTTATTTAAACTAGTTAAAAAACAGTTTAAAAAAGTTCTGTCTTGGACGTCCGTGTGTCTGTATGTGCGGATCCTTTTTCTTGTTAACACGATAGCGACCGAAATACTTTACTAATCGAGTCTTTTTTTTTCTCTTACGCTTGAGTATGCTCAGGAATAGAACCCTTTCATTTTTCAGGGTCTGATTCGATGTGGTTTAATTGTTATTAAATAAACAAAAATAATAATTAATAAATTAAAAAAAAATTATGAGGCGTGCACTTTTGGATTTTCCAAATTTTTAAGTATTTTAACATTACTTAGGATGGTACGAAAATAAATTTTGAGTTAGGATTTGCACCTTTGCTTTTCGGTTTAGGAAACCGTAGCATCTTGGCCCTTGAACAGAAACCGTTCACGACCGTTTATTCTTTCTTCTTTTAAAACATTGTAAATCACGAAAAGAAAGTCTACGTTATTATGAGCAAAATAAATAAAAATTATATTTGAACTGATGCTTTAAAAATTGGACTACAGAACGAATCTTCATTATACTTAGAGTTCTGTGGTCCATAATTAATGTAGACAGACAATAAATTTCACAGACTATTTCGGGAGAAAAGCGCAAAAATCGCAACTATTTACCATTGCCACAGTCGTTCAAAAGTTTAGTCTCATTAAACGTCTTTTGCCATGAATGCTTGAATTTCTCTATTTTGCTTAAATGTGTTAAGGGCCCTCGACTCGCTTGACACATTTTTGCATTTTACATCCAACCTTTCACAATGTGGCATGCCTATTTTATTTTAAAAACGTAAAAAGTAAAGAATGAATTTTTGCTCCTTGTTAAAAGGACTATGGTGAAAGTTAATAGCGCCCAAATAATCTGGAAGTTTTCATTTCAGTTTTATCCTTGGTGCTTTTAGAATGTTTTTTTTCGTCACAGTTTTCTTGATATAGCTGTAAGTTCTTCTTGCTATACATGCTATATAGGCTCAATGGAAACTTCCAGAATACTCGTTCAGTCCCAACGCAATTGGCTCGCCAAATTCTCTATAAGTATTAGAGATAAGAAATTCATCTATTCTTCATTCAATTACAGAATTAAGGATAGATGCTTTCTTGGAAAGAGACTGCGCATATTCTTATTAAGTGGATACTTTCCTGTGAGATATCACTATCTGTATAGGTACTAAATTTCATCTCAATGTCGATGAAGGTTTTTCCTTGTTCGTAATCTAAACTTAACAAAATCTTTTACTCGCATTTAGTTTTGGTTATACTAATGCAAGGTTCTTGACCTATTGAACACATGTTCGACAATAACAGAAATTCGCCCAAGCGTCTATTAAAATTTTCCAATATCACATGCAGATATCGCAAGTATTACGACAATGGGTCAGAGCTATTACGTCCCACGGCCCACCCAATGCGAAACATTTTCCCCACTTCAAATAAACGCTTACATTTTCCATATTCGACGCAGGGACGGATTTGCGGCAATTATCTTCAGGGCACGATACGGAAGTAGGTTTTTTTGCTACATTTGCCTTTTATACTCATAAAATAGAAAGTAATATAAGTAAGTAATAAACAATGAATGGTTGATAAAATAGTGTATGGTAGTGGTATCCGAGCGGTAGACATGCATTTATGTAGCCAGATCAGAAGATCTGACACAGTTTTAAAATTGATTAAAAAGTTTGTAATTTCACTGATGTGATGAAAATTCCTAATTTATAGTTAGCCAATTTTCAAAATGGCAGCATAATAAACATTTTTAAATTATTTTGTCCACCAAACAATCAATCAATGTACGCTAAGTGATAACATACCGCTAAATGAAACATACCGGGCTCCCATAAATTGCAGCAGTTTTTCCAAACGGCCCTGTAGAAGCAGTGACATATAGCGTAGTGGAGTGCCCTACGTTTTGTTACGAGAGATCATTGACTTTACTTTGTGACAAATATCTTGTATATTTCATAAAGGAATAGAGATCAAAGCCCGCTCTTATTCGCTTTGACGAAATACTTAGATTCGATTTAGTTGTGAGTGGTTTTTTGTTTAAGACGATTATATGTTTAGAATATTTTCTCCTTTGTAGGCAGGAAGTGGCTTTCGAATCAGCATTTTACATCTTTAGCTTTTTGTGGTATAAATTTAACCAATTGAGATGAAAGGCAATATATTGTTCCTTCTATCAATAGATGCTGTGTGGAAATACGTTTATATGTAACAAAAATATACAGTAAAGGTTTCTCCAAATAGTATGAAATGTTATTTATATCTAGATTATTTGCTCTACGTTATTAGAATTGGACCTATGTTGATTGTTGACTGTAGATGTCTCGAAATACGACTAGACTAATTTATAAGTCCCAAACCTACTGATATTGGTCTTTATTATATACCCAAAAATTAATTTTATTTATCATAGTTATATTGTTAAACGCCTAAGGGTGCTTTTTCGCCAATAATTTGCCAGTATATGTTGCGAAGAATGTGTTTGTAAAAACCAATCATATCGCTTCGTTTAGTTTGAAGTTTGAAGCGTTTAGCGTTTGAAGCGATACTATTGGTTACTTACAAATATAATCCTCGCTATACATCCTCGCACATTATTGGTGGAAAAGCACCTTTATACTGTTATTATTATCTAAATATAATTTTCATTGCAACGCATATCAGATGTAGTCCTAATAATCATTCAGGGAACCTTTGCTCGTAATTATCAGCCGATACGTGACAACCTCGTATGCACCAAACCATTTATTATAGCATTATTCGATCTTCCACCATTCTGCACACATGTCACGTAAAATGTTTAGGAATGGATTAATATAAACTAAACAATTACGACATTTAACGAGCGCAGCGTCGAATCTCAAACTGTACCTTTCTTTGATGTTTTCCTTTGTGTTGTAATGGAGTCACGCGTCGGCTTAAATATCTCGATTCTGACTCGATCTTGTTAGGTATCGAGTTGTATCGATTCGGGATTATGTGTCCCCGGCACGTGTACCTTACCCCTATTGTACGGAAAAATAAACTGAGAAAATATTCTTGTGTTATTGTATTTAAATTTACATGAATACGAATAATGGCAGACGAATTTACAGGTTCTATTTATGAGCAACTTGTTACTAGGTACGTACCTTCGCATGGTAACCGCCATTTCTTTACAAGTAAAAAAATAACCATATAGAATTGCCATTCAATTCTATTGTACTATATTATAATAATCTTGTTTGATAAACAGTTCTAATTTTGGTATAATGATCTTGTTTAAAAGTGTCCTAATTCGGGTTTGATCCTCCGATTTCAGAAGCTCTGATGTTTCCACACTGCTAAAAGGGACTCTAACGATTTCTGAGAAGAGAAAATTCTAAGAACAGTGTTAAATTTGAAGGACAGTAGACTGGCCGGTTCGCTTGGTTGGTAGTGGCCCTGCTTTCCAAGCCAGTGGTCGTGGGTTCGATTTCCACCCGGGGCAAATATTTGTGTGATGAACATAGATGTTTGCTCTGTTTCTGGGTGTTGATTATCTATAATATAAGTATTTATTTAAAACTATATATGTATGTTTATCGGCCATTTGGTTTCCATAACACAAGCGAAAGCTTAGCATGGGATCAGATCGTGCCGTGTGTGAAAATTATTAAATAAAATATTAAATTCTAGTATGGTTCTATCGTCTATGAGCGCGGTAAAAACGGTCTTTGAAGTATGGGAATGAACTTAATGAAGGAGAAAGGGGAAAATAAGATTACCCATGGCATTTGGAAGTTTATGGTTGCATAAGGGAACCATCCTTGGTTGACAAACGAATTTAAGATTTTGTGAAAATAGAAAATTTAGAAATGTATAAAATGAATATATCCATTAGTACATAGTTTCTAATTCATTGTATTCTTTTAAGATTGAATATAAAATATGTATTTACAAGATAAATTTCCATTTTATGAGTATTTATGTATATAGGCATTTATTTTTCCTAGTTGTGTAAATGTTAACAGGTACAGTAAATTTTATGATATTTTAATGTATATAATATGATTCAATTTTATACCATACTGAATATATTTGAATATAATTTAAGTACATAATATGTATTCACTACGTAGTCCATTAGTTCTATTGCTACTCGAAGCAACTGGCAGATAGTTATTATTAGTTTTAGGTACCCAATCTATTGCTCGGCTTCTTGGCCGAGTTAAATGTCTTTTGTTTTTATAAGAAAAATAATTAAGAAAACTTGACTGATTTAGTCTTCAGAACAACATATTTTACGAATATAGAGCACTTATTTAATTTAAATCCACAACATGCTTTCAATTGAAAATTTGTCCCCTTGAGATTGAGACCTACAATTATTTTCGTATACAGTATAAACAATTTCCAATATGTCAGATTAAGCGAGACTGTAACCAAAGTGAGAACTTTTAAAATATAATCCGATAAACGGATTATAATTTATCGTGTGCCGATATAGCTTCGGGATGAAATACTGTGAATCCGGGATCGAAAGGGAGGCATAAATCGAGCTATGAAGAGAGGTCAGATGAGTTGACACAACAATTTTGGCGGTTTGATTTATTTCATGCGTTTATCATCATATTTTTGAATGTTTAAAGCACGTTTGGCTTTTCTTGGCGGGTTTATTTTTTATGAATTGATATAAAAAATAAATAATATAGCATACACAAAAAATTGGCTTTAGTATTAGCTCGCAGTAGTGTACAAGAGACGTTCACAACTTCGTTGAATATATTTTTCTAAGAGGACTTATTCTGGTAGAAACTGTTTACATGAAACAATAGACAAAAGCCCTGTTATATTAGTAAATGTTGTTTTATATAAGCTGTTTTAGTCGTGTAATTATAATAGTGTTGCCATTTAACGTAATATCATTCAAAATTCAATAACAATTAGTGACTCTTCACACAAAATACATTCCCATAAAATAATAGCAAAAGCCAGAAACATTCGGAAATAATATAACAGAAGGTAAAGTTTTCTCCTTTCTCGTGGATAAAGGGAAGATAAAATCTCAGCCTATACGCAAAAATTTCCCTCAAAAAGTGGAAATTGCTGGGGTTTCGTATTACGTTGTAATGACTTATTCCTTATCGATATTTTTTGTTAGCTTCGTATGGTATGGGGTAAGTTTAATATAAGGATTTCTATTAATATAGGGATGATTTATTATATGTGATAAGTAGTGAGCGTTAGTTTACTTTGATGTCAGAAGGGAAAAAGTGGTTTATTTTTGGGCATTATAAGAGGTATCGAGTCAGAAGGGAAAAAGTGAAAAAATAACCATAAGCAGCACTTGATGGTCAATTGCTTCTTATTGCAGTTTGATATTGTAGACAATCTATGGAAACTATCGTCAAGGTATCGTATCGTCATCGACAGCAACGTCAAAATAAGTTCCTGCTACGCTCGGCAGAGGCGCTATTGAAAATACTACACAAAATATGTTTTCTGTGACGATGTTTTTCGTGCTTGCGCGTTAGATGTTAACTTTTTATAGCTAAAAGTACTTATAGCTAAAAAGTACTTATACAAAAATATTATTAAAAAAATTGTCATGAAACTAAATAATTTTTAATATTCTAATTTTATACGCAGTACATATAAGCCTTAGTAAATTAGTATAGCAAGATTTCAGTCAAATTTCGCATTGTATTAACACCATTGTGTGTCTATATCAATTTAGGCGATCCAATACACATCTCTAACAAAAACTTGGCACGCGATCCAACACAATAGTGAAGAGATTTGTGGAATATTAATCAGCTAGGTGATAGATAGTGTGCCAGATACGTACGAATTAATCATATACCAGACATTAGCATTGTGTACGATTTAATAGAGAAATGATGATGATTTTGTATAAAAAAACTCTATTCATATAGATATGATTGAAGTCGGTTTCGTTTGTTTTGTTTTATTCAACCGTTGATAGTGATCTTTGAAACAATAATGCTGTAGTGATTCCTATCAGAATATTGATGAGGCCTTATGTGAAATGTCACACCTTTTTGTTGCATCTTATTTTCTACAATATTTTCGTGAATATTTGTTGGATTATTACTTGCGATACTTATTAGAAAAGGCACAACAGCGTTAGCCGGGTCAGCTATAATTGTTTACTTTTAATACATCATTTAAAATATTAGTCGATATTTTTCTCTGTTATTATTTCGTACCTACATCACTTATATTTCAAATCACATCAACCGCAACTGGCTTAGACCAGTACTTTTAAGTTTTAACCTTACAAACCACAAAAAGCACACTAACCTTACTAAGATAATCTTAAACTCTAAATCCATCGGTTAAAACGTATAAAAGTGTCTCGTATTTACCGAGGCGCCTCAGTAGATAGTGTTCCAGCTATCGCCCGGAAGAGCCACGCTTTTCAATGTCGCATGCACGAATTTTACAATAAATCACCTGTAGGAAGGAAAACATCGTGAATAAGGTTTTCGGAAATCTTCCCGATTTATAGACGAATTTTAGTCCAAGGACGGGCTGATAATGTGAAGTGCACTAAGCCGTGATAAGGAATAAGGATAGACAGAATATTTAATTTTGCAAAAGCACTGGTATTGAGATGTGCTTTGGGGAGACTTCTTAAAATAAAACAGATATAATTGATGCATGTTTTATCAAATCTTGATGGATAGATATTTGTTTAAACCTGAATGAAATTGGATCTAATGAACGAAAAATAAGAAAAGGATAATAGAATTACACAGAGATTGTAATTATATAGTTTAAAGGGTAAATATTTAAAGGTTTTACAAATAAGAATTTTGTTAAACGTACTCGTCTAAGAATTACAAAGATTTTAGTCCAAATTTTCACTTTAAACACATGTATTTCATTTGATCTCTTCACGTCTGTCTCCCGTCGGATAGCAGCGATGTCGCCGCAGTGGACAGGCCAAGTTTCCCTTTTATCATTGTAAACATATTAATATGTTTTGTTAAGCTTTTGTGGTTAATAATTAATTTATTTTATTTGGATAAGATTTTTCCGAAGGTTTGTAGTGATATTATTTTGGTAGGAGGCTTGATAAATGTTAGTCCCGCTATAGATAAATAAGATAAACCTAAAGAAAGAATATTTCCATACATTATGAATCAATTTCTTCGCCTGTTATTTTATCAACATTAAATTTGAGAGGTTGAACGGTGTATGAATGTTTGTTTGTTACTCTTTCACGCTGAAACTGCTTGGATTTAAGCTAAATAGAATTAGATTATTATAGTCTGTATAAGTCTATAGGCATTTTTACATGGAAACTTCGGTCCATGGCGAATACATATTATATCTACACTATTACAATCCACGCATTTTTGGATGACATGGATACTACAGCCTACGTGAGTACATTTATTCGAACTACGCTTGTAATTTTAACTATAAATAAAATTATACATGAAATATTATCAAGTGCTTTAAATATTAATCTATATCAAAATCAATTACTTATTCTCTTATGAACGCTCCAAAGTTATGAATATTGGACCCTCGTCGGACCTTCTGCACTTGAGACCCTGTATTGTTTAGGTTCCTTAGATATTTCGAGACGTTTATATTTAGGTACATAAGTATGTACTCGATGGTAAACTATTATTAGCAAAAATCAATTGCCTTCAAAAATAAACAGAGAATATAGAGCATGGGTACTCTTTTATGAAGTCATTAAAATGTAGAGATCGTCTTCCTAAGAACACTACGTTTCTGTTTTTACTTGCTTGCCACACGGCTTTTTATACTCATATTTCTCAATTTATTTTAACTCTATCTCATGTTAAACTAACTTCTACTTCACGATATTGGTACGTTCTCACCTTTTTAATCTTAAAAGAAAAGCTTTCACTGAAAAAATAATGGGCATCAAAGCTCAATTTTATAACACGGAGATAGAACAATCAATTCTATTAATCAGTACTAAATTTAACAGCCGTTTTTGAGAGGCACTGTTAAACAATATTATTATCATAATTCATAAGCCGACACGACTACGACACGATTTCCAGCCTGCACGATACACACCATTAAATAAATAAAACAGACAGATTTACGATCTTTACAGCGAATTATGGTGGCAATTATGCGTAAACACGAATTTTAAAAGTTGTCGAGGTTAATGCGTACTGTTTACCCGCGAGACGTAATTAGGAATAATAATAAATCTCGCTAAATAGACTAGATAGCGGGATTTGTAGGTCATTACACAGAATGTGTCGCAACACGTTTATTAATGGCTAGCGAATTCTCGAATTGGTTGGTTTTTTAATTGGGTAAAACGGACGAAACGAAAAATTATAAATTCTTACTAAGGTTGTTGTCTTTAAATCTATTAATTTTGGCTTAGTAAGAATACCTAAAGAGCAAATAATAATTTACTTTTAAATTGTTCCAGGACCGTCTTCTTGGTAGAGGGGGTCGCGTAGGAGCGTAGAGCGTACTGCGTAGAATCATAGCATGGACTCCTGGTAGTGACTAAAAAAGAAAATTTTCATCATTTGTTTATCTCTCAATCATATGTTTTACATTTGACCTCACAATCAGAAATATAAGAACTTCTTATGGCTCTATATGCGACAATCGCGGTGATTATTCGAAAAGAGGTGAGGAATTGAATATTACATTTTCAACGGTAATTTAGTGCAGATGTTTTGTGTTCTATAAAATATTGCCTCAACTATCCGAACAAGGATAGCTCTAGCCATAGAAGAGTTATGAAAAACAAAGCTAGTTAGCATCACAAAGCGGCATACATACCGCGTAATTGCTTCAAGAACTGCGCAAGACAGCTCCCTTGTTATTAATGACGAACCTACCCTCCTATTTACAAGTCATTAACTGGATCCCAAGGAATGTTTGCAAGCAAATATTGCGCGGCTGTGAATATGATTTATCTATCTCGAACTAGGGTAATGTTACAATTAGATTTACCGCCTTGATTGTAAAATAATATTCGGTTGTTTTGCTTGCTAGTTTTGATCTATGTTGTTTAAGTCGACTATTTGATTACCGTTTTGTGTTTAATATAAATAATTATATTATGGTAAGATATCCCGGGAGAGCAATATAATGTGTATTCTCTTTTTGTATTTGATATTGTATGAAGTTAAACTCAGATTTTGCATCTATGTGCATTTCCTAGATCTGTCACACGCGCACAAATAATGGCTGATGCCCTTTCTTGAGATAAATCGCAAATCATTTAGAATAGTAGTTGCTTCTTGATATGTGCAAAATTGCATATATCCCTGTTATAATAACATTTACTGCGGCTTTACAAACAGCTTATAGTGATAGAGTCCAAAATACACAAATAAAATTATACCAGCTAAAACAGTTTCTTCTCCACGTAATTGAATTGCTCCTACCAACCAGGTGTGACGAAACAAATTGCTTGAAAACACCAAAACTAAACGCACCTCCATTATATCTTAGGCCGGTAATTCAAGTCGGCAACTCAGGCTGATATGAATCTTCTCAAGCCAGTAACTAATTAGAGCAACGCTCGCCCAGACCACAAATTGGTCATGCCTGACTCGAATACCCGACCTATAGATTTCTGGTAATTATAATAGACGTCTTGACTCGAATGGGTGTTGAGAACTAGTTGGAGATTTGTTGCTATGTGCTGGGATGCGGTCAAGTCGATACGCTTTTAATCTTGTTTCAGTTCTGAAGGCTGGTGGAACCGTTTGAGGGGTTAGTTCTCGTTATTGTGCCTAAAATTTTCCATAATTGTGAAAATAATTAGGGCGATGTCACAATACAACAACAAAGATGAAAAGGAATTCATAACGGTACTTATTTTTGTTACTATTTATATTCATCGAAAAAGCCTGAAAATCACTTGTATTAAAAATACGCATCTCTTGAGATAGTGAGTGAGGGTACAAACGACATAAGAAAGGAAAAAGAACGCTAAAGAAAATGGCATCTTCATTTGACTTGAATTTGCTCCTTACCAGTAACAGGGTTATATTTCATCGAGCTTTTAACACAACACAGTGTGAAATTAATTTTCCAGTGTGGGAACACTTTGTAAGCAGGTGCATCGCTGTCTAATAGGTAGTCTTTTTTAATGAAATTTATGAACCTGGTATTATGAGCTCTTGTGCTTGAGTGTGAGTAACGACGGATAAAAGCATGCATTTGTACGAATATACCAGTACTAAGTATAAGCTTAGTACGCCCTAAAAACTAAATCTATTTTCTCAACTCAATTTATTTTTATTTATCGCAATAATTTAATCGAAAAACTTGGTAAAACGAAATGGATTTAAGTTGTAGTAAACAGATTAAACAGTACATCTTGCGCGGGAAAATCGTAAATTCTAGAAAAACGATTTTCGCAAAACTTGGGTAGTTTAAAGTTTCGTAGCAAGCAGAGCGGAACGGGCTAAGGGCGAACCCTTATGTTCCAAATCATGGCCATTCTACACGACTTTACATTTAAATTACAAACTGTACTCATTTTGTAAGGAATCGGTTTGAGGTGGAATAATAGAAACAGTTACGTTTATACGATTTGCATAGATTTACTTTTAGATGGAGGGAAAACTTGCGTATTCGTTAAGCGATACTAATTTATTATTGAGTTTACGAAATGAGTGAAAAGTAAAAAGTGTTTATATGCTACAATAATAACAGGGCAAAATTAATATGTAATAGACTGAAGAAAATTCAATGACTGACATTTATAAATGAAGCCAGCGATAAGGGAGGTTAATTAATATCTGAAACACAATGAATAACAAATTTCAATTACTTTTTTTACATAATATTGTGATTTGTGAAGAGTTTTGTTGATCTTGTGATGCTTGAAAATGTATCCTATTACGAGAGATCTAAGTGGTAAATAAGGAAATTTATTTTATTTATTATTAACATTTACGAAATTCTTGTGAAAAATTTGATCTGTACCAACATAACGAATGTTAATTAAGAACTTGGTGGAATGTTACTTTACTCTTTCACAAAACAGTCCAACTGTTCAAAATTGATTATGTTACAACAAAAAAATATAACACGCTTGACCTTCCACGGACAAAAGATTTAAATATCAAAGAAAATATCCACTACAATAGAAAATGGGGATAATTTTATATTTTTTCGTGAAAAAAGAAATAAGCCTTTGTTCTTAAGGCTACGCTCCGTTAACTTTTTTATCCAGTGATAATCCTATTGTGAAAAAAATTGTGTCGCTGAGGGCGTTGGATGTAGTCTGAGCTGATTTTTGCGTAATGAAAAAGTATTTAGTATGATGGGAAAATGGGGACGGAAGCAGGAAACAAGTTAAACAGACACGCACATTTATGAATTATGGTACAGTTAAAAGGTACAATATTAAAAAAAATAATAATTGGCAAGCTTATAGCTTAGCAACCGGATTATTATTAACGAAATTTTTTTATCGGGGATATAAAAACAAAATATTAAGACAAGTTTCAAAAGAAATAAAAACTAAAATAGCACATAATATAACTCAGAAGAATGTTAATCTTACTAATTGATGTAAATCAAATTTAAACATAATTGACCAATGATTTTCATCTATTCGCAGTTAAATACGCTAAAATGAAACACAAACCTGACACAAACCAAACATGCAGGACACTTCAAACAATTCCCCGTGAAAACTTTAAATAAACAACGTTTAAAATATCAAGTGTGTGACAACAAAAGCATACCGCTGACAGGGGGAGCCACTGGCGCATTTTCTATTGCGACTAAACTTTGTACCACTATAGTGAGCACGATTGAGGTGGTAATCAGAAACTTTGGCATTATATTACGGCTGCAGATAGTTTTTGCCTGTGTGACATTACATTTCTACCCGAGTATAGCGAAGCAAACACCCTCCTTTTTACTTAAAATTGAATTGATTTTGACTTTTATCTTTGTAGGTGTTGTTAGTATAATTTTTACTGTCGGTTGATTATGTGCATGCCGTTAAATTGACTACAGAGCTCTCTAGTAGAGTAGAGAATTAAAAAGAAAAGTTGTGTGGGGTTCAAATAACGTCTATCCTTTAATGAAATATTAATCAGTATAACGTATATCATACAGAATTATATCATAATATAATGTACTGTGATTTTTGTCCTATATTTTCAGAATTCCAAGTCACCCTACAGATACAAAGACGTAAGAGTTATGCAGTCTTTCTGGAAACCGCCTTAGTTGGGACAGGCTCTGGAGATAAACGGCTTTCTTTGATATATCTGTATCATGTTATCGAACTGATGTTGAAGCAAATATGTTTTATTCAATAATAATATTATTTACTATTAGAAATGTCAATGTGGCAAAAAAAGTAAAACCTGCATTCTACAATACTATATCTATCTATTTTTTTAATTAGTCAAAACGCTTTTCATCAAGGCCTCAAAACAGTCGATTTAAAATTAAAAAAAAAAAAAATTGGTTGTCTGTAAAGTCGGTTTACTGACGATAGTTGAACGTGACAACGTCCGATTGTGCTTCTTTGTCGCTCGTTCCGCGCTCTCGCTTGCACTTCAAGCCTTACATGGAACGCCTCAGAGCGAGGTAACGCCGCATGAGTCATGTTTTTTCGTGTGTGCAGCCGGCGCTATCGAATTATAAGACGTTGTCACGTCAAAAATATTATTTTGATCTAAATTCAAAAACTAAATTCTAGATGAAAAAAGCAAATGTTTTTGTGAAATTACTGAACTGGAATATGCCATACATTTGAATTCTTCACATACAGACATACAGTTAAAACAAACAGCCAATTCAAAGCGCCATTGTTATATGGCTAAAATATTAGTATAATACATATGAAATAAGCTTTATATCAGCAACAAACGCGGCGTAAAATGCACAAAGATGTCGAAATAGCTGGAATTCTCAGCTGCGCTTAGTTTCTAATTTTGATATCCACACTATGCGCCTTTACTTATTAGAATATGTGTACACGTGCGACTTTTTGTCGATTTAAAATCGCATGTTGGGTATACGCGACTTGTTTTCTACTAAAGTCTAACTCATATTAATAAGTAATAACTATAGAAATAAATCTGTTCCAAAACTTCACTAATTCCTGAAGGAAGCTGCATAGACAAATGCTATATAGACCTTGAAGATTTATTCAAAGCTGTTTGTACATACGTAGACTGTGAAAAATAATCATGTCGGTAGGTACCAGATCATCATAATTAATTTACCTTTAATATTTTACATAGTACTTAAAACGTAAAAAATATATAAGTCTAACCTTTCTACTTCATTATTTTTTATCAGTCTCGCCACGCCTGTTTTACATAAGCATAATCTTCAAGGTCATTTAACAATTTTAAAGCAAATATCTTAATTTAATTATAAATCAGGTCTTACATACAGTCGTATAATATTCTGAAAATTAGCATTTGGGTGCTATATCCCTTTCTCTTAATGCGATAGACAAACATTGTAAGTTTATTTTGACAGGCTTCTCGAGACGCTTTGGTTGCGTTTTGTTATGATCCTATAGAGAAATTTGCATTGTAATTAAGTTGGTATTGTGTTTTCAATCCTTCTTAGTCTGTATTGTATTGAAGCTGAAGGAATATTTGGAGACTCTAAATTGTATGGGTATTTGAGCAGTATATGAAGTCAAAACTATTTCTACAGTTAAACCAATGCAGACTGTGTAATAAAAAATTAACTGTGTAGTCAATATTCCATTAACAGAAAATAACCTATAACAAAGAATTGTGCAGAAATATAATATAAAAGCTTACAACAATAATGCCTCTAAACTTCATTCACTTGAACAGTTGCCATTTGAAAACGACGGTATCTCAATACGTCGCGTATTTCAATAAAAGTTCGACGAGTACAATATCGGGGTCTTCAAGAGAAGAGTGAACCGGTACTGACTAGGGAAGCGCATACCATCTTAGAGCACATCTCAGCTTTCCATCAGGCGAGATTGTGGTCAAGCGCTTCCCTATCCTATCCTACTTAATATTATAAATGCGAAAGTTTGTGAGGATGGATGTGTATGTGTGTGTTTGTTACTCTTTCACGCAAATACCACTGAACCGATTACAATGAAATTAAGCACACATATAGAGGGACTTGGATACTTGGATAGGTTTTATCCCTGAAATCCCACGGGAACGGGGACTATGCGAGTTTTTATTTGAAAACTCGGACGAAGCCGCGGGCGGAAAGCTTGTCTACAATAAAAAAAGTCGCAAATACCGATAAAAGTCTGCCGTCTGCACAGTCCACGTAATGTCCAGCTAGCAGCCACAAAACGGGGCGTACAATATGTCAACCTGACCGCAACATTCTGTTGAAATTAAGGAAATTAATGTTGCAATTTTCCACTTTGAAGCATGTTAGGTATTATATTAATGTGACATCGTTAGAAGGTCATATTTCGCTTTTTCCCATAGCGCTCCTACTGGGAAATCACCTGTATACGCTGCATTTAATATTTAATCTTTATTAAAGTTGAGATTGCTGTTTGTGCTGTGATTTTTATTGTTGGTCAAGTTCATTGCATTCTGTTTCTGTGTTGCATGTAGGAATAGAGGTAATTTAATTTATTGATTTATTGAAACACTTATTGCGCTGGAACGCGCCCAAAAGATATAACATAATATTAAGGGCTGATTTTTCAATCCTTGGTTAAAACTTATTCATCGAATAACGTATTAAACTACCATTTCAAAAATGTATTCTAATTGTCCGTATATGACAGTTTACAGATGACATTTTAAAATGTTCGTGTAATACTTTATTGGACGGATAAATTTTAACCAAGTATTGAAAAATCGGCCCTAAGTACAGTTAAAGGAAATTGTCTTGTACTTTTTTTTATATTTTAATCGAATGAAAGTTGTAGCAATGTTTTCAGTTGCTTTTGAATTCATGTAACTTGCTTGTTTAGCTAATTATGTTTTCAGGCGTTGTAGGTAATTAATTAATTTTCAGACAATATCCGATCAATCAATTTGGTGTCAAGTAACAATAATATTATGTTGTTACGTGAGATACAACATGCAGTAAGTTTGTTACAGTAAGTCTGCACGAAAAGCTAGCAATACCAAATTACAGAACACATTTCTACTTTTAAATAAATATTTTCTGTGTGTAATATTTAAATATTTATTGGACCCGGAAAAATAAAAAGCGTTTTTCCTTTGTATTTCATATTTTTTACTGACGTTCTTAGAAGCGGTGGACGTTTTGAAGTTTGTTTGAACGTGGTAATCTCAGGAATTACTGGTACGATTTGAATGATTCTTTCGCTGTTAGATAGCCCATTTATCGAGAAAGGCTATAGGCTATATAACATCACGCTAAGACCATCAGGATCGGAGCAATGCGGGTGAAACCGGGCACAGCTAGTATTGTAATGAAATCGTAAACTGTTATATACAAACATACAGGTGAAGCTAATTAAAGCGTGTTAAAAGTAAAACGTCTAAATCGCTACACGATATTTAAAAAAATAATTTTACTATATTTATTCCTGTCGTTAACTGGGCATGAAAATATTTTCAAGAAAAATATATCCAAAGGAAATGTTTATCGCGAAAATTTGTTATGGAGAATGTTAAAATATTTTCCACGTGACGAGCCTTCGTAACGCGGACAGCACAATTTCTCTTACATATGTATCGCCAAGGTCTTTTCCATACTCGATCCATGATTTATTAATATTTATTGAGTTTGAAAATTTATAGCATTAAATTTAAACTTCAATTATTGTAATCAAGTAAAGGCTTGTAAAGTATGATTCTTGACAAATAATAATTAATAAATAATTCGCTGTATTCCATAGTTCACTTTTTGATTAATGCTGAACGTAATAGACATAATACTAAAAATATAATATGTTAAACAGTCGATTGGTATTTTCTTGTGAAGGAGTTTACGCGACTTAAATTTTAGAACAAACGTTTTCTTCTATGTAAAATATATTTTAGAATGCATTAAATCTAACGGAATGGCCAATAAAGGTTGTTATAATATAATGTCGTTAAAAGGAAAACGTCCCGACCGCTTTTAACCTCCTGAGACCCAGGAATTTTTTTTCTTTCTTTTTTAATAAAAATTAGCTGTATCTGTTCTAATGCAATTATCGATATTAAAAAAAATGGAAAAAAAAATCTTTCGTGGAAAACTTGGATTTTCCTTATGTCATATATATATTACAGGGGGTCCCAGTTCCAAGTGTAATAAGTTTATGAAAATGAAGAAAAACTACATGTTTTTTAGTTATTATATATTTTTCAACTTGAATCTAAATATTTATTATTCTATCCATTGTTCTGTGTCTATTTTTTGTACCTGTGTTCAAAGATAGGTATTTTTAAGGGTGAGAAACGACCAGTTCAAGTATTTTGCACCGGCGCGGCGGTGTATTTATATTGTCACGTCCACCCCTAGGTCTTATTTCTAATCCATCCTCTCGGTCAGCCTCCTCTAATGCTTGGTCCACGTCATATGCGTCCCCGAGATGGTCTGCCAACAACTGAAGATGACATACATAGTGATGATTCTGTTCTGACATGACTCATACTCATTGGACGAATGGAAGAAGAATCATTTTCTGGTATTTTCGCGGCTTCATCGGTATCATTTGGGGCATTATCTTCATCTCAAACAATTATTTATTCAAAAAGACTTCTTCTAAAAGCATTTTTGAATCGTCATAACAGTACTAACATTTACCACCGATTCGGAAAACAGTATCTATGGAGAAGAACCGGCAAGAAACTCCATAGGTCCATCATATAGGTCAATATTTTACTCATCTAGGTGTTGGTAGATCTCAGTATCTTATAATTCTTGAAAATTATAATAAAATCTGTAACATAAACTAAAGAATGTCATATAGGTAATACATGGGGCCCTTGTAACCAATACCAATTTGGCAAGAATTGAGACCAAATGTCTTACCAGTATGACATAAAAGAAAACATTCATATTTTTCACAAGTTTTAGATTTATCTTACAAAATAACTATTGCGGTTGCAGAAATAATATCTATTATAATTAGATATACAAAGATATACTGCAATATACTAATGGTTCCACTAGAAATTCAAGATTACTGACCACGTGTTTGTCGTCGCACAGCCACCGTCAACTTCGAAATGAGAATACTTCAAATCACTGTCACTTATAAAACCAAAAACCGTTTAGTATAGTAGATGACATACCACTACATCGATTTGAGGTATTATTCCCGCATATACGCAAAAGATGGCGTTGAAATATTTTTTTGTTGTTTATGTAATACTAGCGACCCGCCCCGGCTTCGCACGGGGGCAATGCTGATACTAAATACACTACAGAAAAACTGTGAACGTTGTATATAAAAAGATAGCGGCCCGCTCCGGCTTCGCACGGGTATAAAATAGATTACCGGTACCGCCGCAAACGCTACGTCCCGCAATTTTTAAATCTGTAATATCTTCGAAAATATTCACTTAAATCATACGGTGTAAAGGGCAATATAGATCTATATTAAATTAACAATGTATTCAAGGTATTTAATTGGTTAAGGATTAATGCTGTATTGGTTAAAATCGCATCGAAAATTAGCCATTATTTGTCGTAAAAAGTAAATGACAAAAAAAGTTATTATGGGTTATCCATAAGAGATAGACATATACCATCGCGGACTTTTCTGTAGACCTTTTCAATGTGTATAATACTTAGTACATTATTTTGATAAAACTCGTAGGGTTCAGCCTGCGTTTGCAATGTAAGCAGAAAAAATGTAAATTTTTACGACATCACATAAGAAACCTCAAAAATAACAGTACTTCTCCACTATTTAATGGATGTTATTATACATATAAACCTTCCTCTTGAATCACTCTATCTATTAAAAAAAACCGCATCAAAATCCGTTGCGTAGTTTCAAAGATTTAAGCGTACAAAGGGACATAGGGACATAGGGACAGGGAAAGCGACTTTGTTTTATACTATGTAGTGATATATATGACCGCAGGCCCCAGGAGGTTAAAATTGAATAAAAATACATATTTTTATTTGTTATCGAAATATCAATGGTTCAATTATAACATAACATTTAAGTACTTGTTTATATTCCATAAATATTTCAAATATTATTAATACAATAATTATTAATACAATGAAGTTTTAAAATATCAATAATTTACACTTCAATATCTTAGATCCAGAACATTCATATACTATCATTTAACACATATTTGGGGTAAACCAACAAAAAAATTATTATATAAAAATTATAATTAGAAGTCGATCATGTAACACACTCAAGTCAGAGTTTACACAAATTGAAGCACACTCTACTATCCAATTTGACGGCGAACGGTTAGCGTCCTTCAGGTAACGAGCGGTCCAACTGCCTCGAGTGTTTTAGTTTATTTAAAAATTTTACTTTAGTATCCTTTTAGATAGAAGATTTAGATTTTGTATTTTAATGAGTATAATTATGTAGAATTGTAGAGTATGTGTCAAAATTACTGCCAAAACAGGTAATTAGGTCAAGCCTATGTTTTGATTGACCGCCTCCTTGGTACAGTGGTTGATGCGTGAGCGTAGCACCGAGGGGTCCTGGGTTCGATTCCCGGTGGAGACGAAGAAAAAAAAAATGTCTCGGTCTGGTAGGACACAGAAGGCTGATCACCTACTTCTCCCTAAAAGAAAATCGATCAGTGAAACAGATGTATAATGCATCTGCCCCTTACCCCACTAGGGGACATGGGACTTCACTTATGTTTTGATTTCTCGAATTTAAATTAAATATTGGAATACTTAAGTTATTATTAATAAAATGATTCACTCAGGAAGGCATGATGTTCATGCCATGCTCTAATCATGAACTTCGAAATAACGAACGAATAATTACTAAACGTATTTTCGGCTGAGAGAGCTGAAAATTATCTGCACA
Organism: Colias eurytheme; assembly: GCF_061535395.1. Taxonomy (NCBI): domain Eukaryota; kingdom Metazoa; phylum Arthropoda; class Insecta; order Lepidoptera; family Pieridae; genus Colias; species Colias eurytheme. The sequence continues at coordinate 1,865,436 of NC_142997.1, read as the reverse complement.
GTCCGGTATTTCAAGGTTAGGAGAGCTTGATAGATGCAGTTTCACAGAAACAAAATTGCACTTGTATTTTTTTGTAATTTGATACGATTCTTTAATTACGTTTCAGTTAAATAGTAGGTTTAAAACGGATTTATTTTAGGTACATTTGAACCTGAAAGAAAACTTATTATTCTAGGCAGTTTATTAAACGACATTTTACCTATAATCTAGTTTGAAATTCACTCCTCCTGGTGCATTCCTGGTACTTATAATCAAGGTCTACTTCATCGAATTGACGTCAGATAATAATTATTATCTAGCAGATTAGATAATGGATAGTGCAAATAATACAAATTTCAGTCAGACACTCGTGATTTATAGCGCAACTGAATAATATTAGACATTTCCAATCATAGCGTTAGACAACCCAATCTGTATTTCAAAATAAGATTCATAAGGTTTCTCTCTGATTATTATTACTTAAAATTTGCATACATATTTTCTGTATTTTATATGTGATATTTTCTTGTCATTAATCACGATTTTAACTTTAGTCAACGACATCAGCTTTGTTAACGATACAGTATTGTCAATTTCATAATATAACTAGCAGTCCGCCCCGGCTTCGCCCGTGGTACATATTTACGTTTTCTCTACGTAAAAACCATCCTCGTACTTCAAGGAATATAATAAAAAAAGAATTAACGAAATCGGTTCAGCCGTTCTCAAGTTATGCGCTTACCAACACATTTTGCGATTCATTTTTATATATAAGAAGAAGATATATTCTTATCTTAATGCTACAAGTACGATTTAAGATTAAATTCGCTTCTTATTAGTATAAAAAACACACATTTCGGCAATTTAAATGTTTTATTCATTAATACATTATTTTAAAATAACATACTATTATTATGTCGACTAACATGCCAAGACACATTAAGGGTGCACTCACACACATCAGTCACCGTCACGGCACGTCACCGGACAGGATTAAAAAAAAATATGTATCAATAGTTCTAGTATGACTCTGTTCCCACACGACAGTCGCCGGCACGAAATCTATCAGTGACGTCACCGGTCAGGCACGTCAAATAATCTTTCCATACATGTATCATACTTTTATCCCCACTCACCCGGTGCCGTCACGTCTCAGTTCAGTCAGCGTCGTGCTACCGTCAATTGCTACATGTTCTCTAGCGTGACACACGTCTAATCACTGACTAACCTGATGTATGTGTTCAATGATTCAGTCAAACCGGCGACGTGACTGACGGACAACATGACGGTGACTGGTGTTTGTGGATACGTACACGAACCGTCACCGATCAGTCATCGGTGACTTGACGGTGACTGATGTGTGTGAGTGCACCCTTAATATCATAAACAGCAAACATAATTCAAACAAATTTCAACCAGCCGAATATCATTACGCCGCCGTCAAAAGTGACGACCATGTTTATATAACAAGAACAGACATCAAATGGTAATAAGTTTACATTTCAAAATTTAATCCCCGTGGTATTTGTAACGATTCGAACATAATGGGCACTTTACACAATGGGCAGCGTTGGGCGAGTAGAGGCAATCACGATAGTGTAGAGAGCCTAAATGTATATATTATGATCGTCTGTCTTTGGAGGTGTTTATTCGTAATCGTAATTCGAAATTTCATTAAAAAGGCCTATTGAGATTAGAGCGGTATCCACTACCGTGGGTAGCGATATCCCGATGGCATGCGATTAAATCTCTAGTATATTATAGAGACCGATCGGTATACTCTGATAGGCATAAATATTCTCGAATACGGCCGAAGACGGCCCGTCTTCACAATGGGCAGGTTTGGCCCAACAAATGATCGTCGATGTTTGCCACCATTACGGGGATTATGGATAAACAGCTACAATGACGGACGATCATAGACATTTAGGCTCTCTACACTATCGTGCTTGCCTTTCGCCCAACGCTGCCCACTATGAAGATGGCCCATTACATTTCAAAATTTAATCCCAGTGGCATTTGTAACGGTTCGAACATAAATATGACTTGTCGGAATGTCACAGCATATTTAATTCGCTCTGTGAGTGTGCATGACACACAGAATTGAGTCGAGAAACTAATTTCGTAGCGTGGTCCGAATTTGGTACTCGTTAAAACTTTTACTGTGGCATATGAATGATTAGCGATTGAACTTAGTGAGTCGTGTGTTACACATTTCTGGGTAAATAGTTTTGTTATCTATCTGAGTGAATAAATTAAATTTAGTAACTACCTCAAACAAAAATGTAACAACTAAGTAATTGAAATTAAATTTGATATTGTAATGATAAGACAATATTGAATAATTTATTTAGGTTCAAACAGGAGGTTCTGCAATAATTAGAACTTTAATATATTTAAACGAAATAAGAAAGTGATGTTCCTTTATATTTAAACAATATGAACCAAGAAACTCGTTATGAAATGAATTCCAAGAATTGTACTAGTTTGTCGGTTGATAGAGGATGCTATCTCTAGGGCCATGAACTTTTGATAATATTTTGCATGAATATTATCTAGTTAGTGAAGGTCCTCCCTAGAAATGAAAATGCGTGGTATATAATATTATCATCTCTATGAGCATATGCTCGAAATAATGTAGGCAACAATTTCTTGACAGTTAATTTTATAATATGACTGCATTCAGAATGTTTCTATTAATTAATTTGTTGATGATGACTAGAGTATGAAATTTAAAATGTAATTTTTTAAATAATACTTCATGATCATACAATATATACGTTTTATAAATACCTACTATACGGATAATCTAATGTTGCACACATCACGTACGATAGAAATCGTTGAAGAGTAAGACATTTCAAGGTAAAGAAAGCGGGTTGCAGTTCATGAATCTAGTTGCAGTTAATAGCATATTGAATAATCACTACATAGTATAAAACAAAGTCGCTTTCTCTGCCTCTATGGACATAGGATATGTATGCTTAAATCTTTAAAACTACGCAACGGATTTTGATGCGGTTTTTTTTAATAGAACGAGTGATTCAAGAGGAAGGTTTTAGTATAAAATTTATTAGGTTTTAGACAAAGCGGGCGAAGCCGCGGGTGGCGGGCAAGCTAGTATACAATAATTATTGAGAGAATTAAGCGTGGATACTGCACAATAACATTATAAAATCATTGTTTTCTTTATTCGCTCTTGCACCTGACTTTTATAAGAACACAATTTCTGAGTAAAGCGGATGAAAATGAAACTTCAGCCAATAATTTTCCCGAGTGAGAACACTCGACGAACAACTTATACAACTCCAATGTTTTAGAGAATTGAAGTTATTGAATGAATATAATATGAACAAAAAACTCGCTTTAACTGATATCCAAATCGATTTATTACCTAATTTATACATACCTGCTTATAGCTATTATATTATTATTATTTATTTTCTAAAGCCAACGTTTAAGCTCCGCTTTTCTTGTTCTTTACCTTATTAATTAACTAAAAAGTGACAAAAAGGAATTTTATGAACAAATCAAAATAATTATGTTTATTAGCTCTTCTCAACAGGCATTTTCTCTTCAAGTGTATTTTGTAATTAAATATAGGTATAGAATACCATGGCCGGGCAACTTACCATTGCTGATCAGCTATATCAACTATATTGTATTTGTAATTTTCAAAGCTAATTTCAACCTTATAACCATAGCTACAAGAACCACTCACGCAAAAATTAGCCACTACATCCAAGCCTTATATAAAACTAATGATAGAGTGTCTTCTAAGACCCCAAAGGGACAGTGTAGGGCCGTTCCAACCCATTAGGGACCATGGCCGTGCGTACCCTTTAATTTTTCCATAATCTCTTTCGAAGTTTAGTTTCCCGGGTACTTCTAAGGGCTATTTCTAAGGGCACTTTGCAAGTAATTAAGCTCGATTTCAATTTACTGAAAACTGATCCGTGACCGAAACTTTACCTGCAGCTTAGCTAGTTTTATTTCTTTTCCGAAGTCCGAATATAATAAACTTTAACAAGCCGTTTTAGATTGCATGGAAATTTTTAATTTTTAAATCTTTTCAGAAGCTTTCTTGTTGCGTTCGATATTCTTTAGAGTTTTTATTTACTTCCCATGAATACATCGGAATTTGAAATATACCTTAGAAATAAATAATATCGCCTTGTCTGATCATTAGACAAAAAATTAATACTAATATTTATGTATCCGCATGGTAGCACATCTGATAATTAAAACTTAATCAAGGTCATATAATAATTTAAACAGTAAGTAAATAAGCAATTTTACTTAATTATTTCAATAATATGTTACTGCTACCATAAACATTTATAGCGACCAATATCCAAGGTTAGTATCCTCCCGACTCAAACACAACGTTAACAAATTAATAATATCTTTAATAAAGCATTAATAAAACTGATATAACACAGTCAGACACACAAATATAATTCGCTGTTAATAATCGAAATTCCCTATAAAGCGAAGCCACAAACGCCGACCCGTCTTCTCTATAATTAGTGAATACGTTAGCAACACTAAATATTATGGTTTAATTAAGCGTACTGCTGTTCCGTATATTGGTTTTCGTAAATAACGTAAATATAATTATTTATTAGGTACTAGCGGTCCGCCCCGGCTTCGCCCGTGGTACATGTTTACGTTTTCTCTACATAAGAACCATCCTCGTACTTCAATGAATATAATAAAAAAAGAATTATCGAAATCGGTTCAGCCGTTCTCGAGTTATGCGCTTACCAACACATTTTGCGATTCATTTTTATATTAGGTATAAACATATCTAAAATATCTAAAATTTTCGACGTCTATTGAAAGTAATGCGACTGAATGATGGAAAAATTATGATATTCCTTTTCTATTGGAGTATTGTTAGATATAAGTGAAGTCCCATGTCCCCAAGTGGGGTAAGGGGCAGATGCATTATACATACATCTGTTTCACTGATCGATTTTCTTTTAGAGACATGTAGGTGATCAGCCTTCTGTGTCCTGCCAGACCGAGACATTTTTTTTTCTTCGTCTCCACCGGGAATCGAACCCAGGACCCCTCGGTTCTGCGCTCATGCATCAACCACTGTACCAAGGAGGCGGTCATTGTTAGATATAATATTAGTTTAAAAATTCAATATAGAATACAAAATAAAGGCATATAAAACAAAGATATGAAGCACACAAAATACAGAAAATAGAATGGTTTTATGGGATCAAGGTACATACCACCGTTTGTATAAATTATATAAAGGCGAAGATATGTTTATGTTATGTTTTGAAAACAACCATTATTTATTTATCCAATAGGTTATACAAATGTATTTTAGAATGTATTTTACTTATTGAATCGAAAATTTATTTGTAAATAATATTATGATACCCTACACTTCTACTTTTCTATCTAATATATTTCAAATGTAATTTGGAAGAGATCGCTTACTAGTGACAAAGCTGCCTTTTATAAGGTACTAGCAGTCCGCCCCGGCTTCGCCCGTGGTACATATTTACGTTTTCTCTACATAAGAACCATCCTCGTACTTCAAGGAATATATAAAAAAAGAATTAACGAAATCGGTTCAGCCGTTCTCAAGTTATGCGCTTACCAACACATTTTGGGATTCATTTTTATATTATAGACAAGTATCTAATTTTTGTATGTGTCTGTTCTTTTTAATTTTAATACAGTTATTGTATTTTATTTCTCTCTTTAGGCCTTATAGCCACTTCCAAAACACTAAAAAAATCTTCTTAGACCATGTTAATGCACTTCCAAAACAAAAAAAAAAAGTTTACACTCACAAAAGTTTCTTTTAACTAAAATCGACACTCGTATCGGTCATCACCAATTCATAAGAAGCCCACACACTATCTCATAATGTTAATATTGTTGCTGTATAAATTACTAAATGCGCGAGATACAAAACAGCGTCTCGCCCCCGGGAAATCTTACATAAATTATTCCATCCCCCGACAGATTCGCTGTCAAATAGAATACTTAATCTACGGCAAAAGCTATATTGTGTAGCTTTTATTTAGATTGTAGGAACAAATACGAATTATTATGGTAACGGATATTGAAGCCGTGTACATTCAAAGAGATCGCGTACGGTTTGCAGGGAAATTATTGGCAGTTATTATAAACTGTCAGGCTCAAGTATCTCTGAAACCGTAAAGTTTGATTTGTTTATTATGTAAATTTTTACCTCTAAAAGCAACGTTTATTTAGATTATCTTGACGGTTTAATCTAATTTTGCAATGGTTTCTACCTTAGGTTACTACTAAACTACTTGTAAGTAACTAATAAATAATATAATTAGAAATTGAAATTTGCTTAAATTTTTATCAGTGTAAGCAAGTAGACTGATTTTTCTGTTACTAAATATTGTATCCTTTATACTTATTATATACTAGCGGTCCGCCCCGGCCTCGCCCGTGGTACATATTAACGTTTTCTTTACATAAGAACCATCCTCGTACTTCAAGGAATATATAATAAAAAATAATTATCGAAATCGGTCCACCCGCTCACGCGTGATGCCGTGACCAAGGATAACGGGTTTCATTTTTATATAATATGTAGATTAAAACGTACATGTTCTTACGTATCGATATTCCCCGATACGTGCAGACGTGCATTGTAATGGAAAGTCGATAGAAGGACGAATTTCAACCACCGGGCGATTCCATTAGACATAAATTCGTAAGGGCGCTTGTGCACTACAAGGAATTTTACTGTCCGGCATTCCGATTTTTTACGGTCCGGTGTGGCATGAAAAAACCGATGAATTGCTTGTGCACCTGTCCGTCTTTACTCGGATCAGTGCGGTACAGTTCAAGGAAGTTTGGCGGTATAATGCGGTAATACGGTATAATTACAAGAAACGAGTAAAAAATATAGAAGGTGAAATATTATATCTGAATATTACTTCGTTATAATAAAAAGTAAAGTTCCGTAAGAGATTTAAAATGCGTGTTTCACTTATTTATTTTAATCGGTGACGAGGAGCTAACGCTATTCCCACTTGAACTTTAACTTACCAACACTTACTTAGATAATAATTATAGGTCAATGCTTGGTCAATGTATATAAAATAACAATAACGACTTCTCAAATCTCATTGCCAACTAAAAGAAAGTAAAACAAGAGCTTGCTTTTAATTGGCATATGCAGTAAAAACAGTAAAATCCAAGCAAGTGGGCATTCGAAAACAATTATACTAGACCGGGAGATACTGACACAAAATTTCGAGTCATTTGTAACAGGATGGCGGTTCTACAGGGGTCTTAGTACGCAATGATAAAAAGAAAAATGATGGTGTGATCGCTGGTATCGGTGGTTTAGTCGCGTGGGCGTTAGCCGAACTCGTCGGAAAAATAGCGAAAGTCAAACGATTTGTAACACAAAAATTTTAGTATTTACCGATAGCCCATAAAAAAGAAGTAGGCGGTAGTGTCATGCCATACTTTTCCGGTGTGACTTACAGCCCGCCATACCGACGCGAATATGTTGATTTAAATAAAACAATTATTCAACCATTTGTACCAGGCTAACTTTTGCACAGGTAACCATCGTCGTGCAGCCATTTACGAAAATCGCCATGCCATACTTTTCGGACGATTCCAAATGGTCGCCATACCGCCGAAAATCTGCAAAAAAAATTTATTTCGCCAAACTTTTTGTACCAGTATTGCATTTGGATTTTTGGAGAGTATTTGATAAAATGTGACCATTATTATATTTGCCATACTTCTAGTAGGGGGAAAAAGTGCTGTCATACTTGAAAAATTAATTTAATATTAATTTATATAAGTGAAGATTTCCAACACCTAGATCTTTGAAATTTTGTATTTATATTCTTTGATCCTCAAACTTCCAGGAAAAATAAGTGCCATACTGTTACAAATCGTTTGACTTTCGCTATTTTCCGACGAGTTCGACTAACGCCCACGCGACTAAGCCGCCGGTACCAGCGTTCACACCATCATTTTTCTTTTTGTCATTGCGTACTAAGAACCCTGTAGAACCGCCATCCTGTTACAAATGACTCGAAATTTTGTGTCAGTATCTCCCGGTCTATACCTACAGCGACTCGTAAACTCAAAAAACCATCCGGAATAGGGAAAAGTAAAATGTCGGACAGTAAAATTACGTATAGTGCACAAGCTAGTATTTAGATTAACCCGTGACGCGTCCTACGCACAGCGGGTGTGCGTAACTCAAAATGGACTGTAGCGTCCTGCGCACAAACGCCTGTGCGTAACGCGGCCCGTGACATTGAAGGTCATCAGTAGAGACTTACAAGTGAATGTTTCCAGTATAAAAAATATTTCTCTATGCCTTAAACATTTATAATTCGAATCGACACGACTCCGAGACAGGCAATAGAGACTAAAACCACAAAATAAAAAAAAAAAGTGAATCATTGATTGAGTTGCGTCATCGGCCATAGTTTGTGACATTTGTCTTGTTCAACGAATATTTGGATTGTGAATTATGCCGAGAGGAATAATTAGATGAGTGATAATTGAGACGTATATTACTGGAAATTTTACGTAGAATACGTTTTTGATATTGGTTTTAGGGATATTTGAAGAATACTCAGTGAAAAAGTGTCTCAACTTTTCAGTGCGGAAGACGCAAAATGGCGCTTTTTTTCTTGTTTGTGAATAATGGAGATTTGTTATTATTCATAGTGAAATACGTTGTGTTAAATGTGTGAAAATATAAGTGAATGTATTTGGCAATCGTGTAGTGATATGAAAACGTGAATATGATCATTTGATGACTCAGCATTATCATGTAAGTGTTAGTATGTAAGCAATTAAAATTAAAACAAAAGAAAATCAATTTTTTATAATTTTATAGAAAAAATATATCGTCATGATTACATTTTTATGCTATAACTAGTTTCTTCCTCTTTCCAAAAATATATAATACATGGCATATAATTATAGAACAATAGGGTAAATAAAATTTTCAAACTCGGTAGTCATAAAAAAGCTAGATTTCGTGAACTCCCTTGACACTATCGGGATCGGTGCCGGCTGTGCGCCGGACGCGTAACGGGTTAATTGCGTGCCATACCGGACCGTAAAAAATCGGAATGCCGGACCGTAAAATTCCTTGTAGTGGACAAACGCCCTAAGCCTTGTGTGATTGAATTAAAAAAATATAATAGTTTAAAAAAACTAAAAAACACGCTTTTTGAAAATTGAAAAATGGAATAACTTTATCAAATTACTGTATTGTCATCGGTCCTCAATAAATCTACAAAGTTTGAACGAAATCTGGCCGTTAAAAGTGGGTCAAAATCGCGCCCAAAGAAGTCGGTTACAAACATACAGGTGAAGCTAATATAAAGCGTGTAAAAAACACTGACAAATAAATTCTAAATCCAATTTATAATATTATTATCGAGTTTTCGAGTTTAAATTTTCAACTAGATCAAAAAGAATCCGATCAGAAAGCTTTTTATAACACGCCCTTTCTGACATCCTACTAATATGTATTTATAAATGCGAAAGTTTGTGAGGATGTGTGTGTGTGTGTGTCTGTTTGTTACTCTTTAACGCAAATAATACTGAACCGATTACAATGAAATTTAGCACACATATAGAGGATAACTTGGATTAACACATAGGATAGGTTTTATCCCGAAAATACCCACGGGAACGGAAACTATGCGGGTTTTTCTTTGAAAACGCGGGCGAAGCCGCGGGTGGAAAGCTAGTTTTTTATAAACATCCATTCATGCTTTCTTATTTCATTAGGAAACAATTTTTCGTACTTTTACCAACGTTAATGATATAGAAAGGAAGAAGAAATACTTTCTTCCTTCTTTGTTCCTAATTATATGTATATAGGATGAGCCTTTTTTTTACATTCAACAAACATAGACAGATCTAAATAGGCTTTTTTAATTTTGAATTTCATCCAAAACTGTTTAGTTATTTAGGATAAAACCACATGATACTGGTAGATTACATTCTCCAAAGTTAATATGCGATACTCTACAGCTACAGTATGAAACATAAAAGTTAAAAACTCTTATAACAAGAACTTATGTAGTTTTATTACTTTCACTTGATATTAATCAAACATTTTTAGAATTATTTGATAGTTGTTCTTCTAAAAATAGATAGCTTCACATCGAAAAAATCGATTGAATTAATAATAAATATTTAGCGTCAATGTTGTCTTAAAATGATTGAATTGCAAATATTAAATGTTATAAAGGATGGCTTAGTGATTAGGACTGGGACTTCATAAAAAGTCTGGGTCAGTTTTAGACGTGAGCTAAAATTTTGCAAAAATTAAATTAAATTTTGGCATTTTTAGGAATCAAAATTCGACAATATGTTAAATCTGTTCTTCACCTGCGTGTGAACAAACATGGACTGAAACTGATGATGATGATGAATGTCATTAAATGTTGTAATCTATATAAATTCATGGTTTTTATGATATTATAACTTAATATAAATTAAACTATATTCAAAAGCAAATATTTACAGTTCACAATAGTTTCAAATAATAAAAATGGCTGCAGTCCATATTTCAGAACAGCAGATGTCAAGATGCTTTCTATCCTGTAAGTATGAGGACATTTTATTGTGGACAATGCATTTAACACTACTTTATTTTTATTTATTTTTTTCTAATATAAAGGTATTCGCCAAAATTGACAATGTATATATGTACATTTTATTAAATAAACACAGTTTAACTTATATCTCGTAAAAACAAATTTACACTCATTATCTACGTAATATTATTAATCGATGTTTACTAAAAAGACTTTTCTAAACTTAGAATATTTTTTTAAGACGAATGTTTTATTAATTACATTTTGTTATCTAGAGTTACTTGGTATAACTTAAGTTATTAAGCGGGTTTAAACCCGCAACTTATTGGAAAGACATTACATAAAAAATATTAAATTAAAATATCTCATCAGCGTTAAAATTATGCTGTAAGTCTAACGTTCGAAGCAGCTGTTACCGGAATTAATTTTAATCGTAAGAACTGTAATAAAATCCGTCTAATCTTGGTGTAATGGTGTAAACTTCGTTGTTATAACTGAGAGTGTTAGTTTATATGTATTATTGGAAGGATATCGACAGTCAAGACATTAACGGGAATCGAAGTGACGTCTCTGGCTCTGCCTTGTGCCATCGCGACTATTTGTGTTGTAACTGAATTGAGAATAAAGTGTTGCAGATTATTTGCAGAATCCTCGTATTGATTGTACTGATTATGGAAGTAACATAAACTGTATGCTGTAGTAAGCTTTTTCCGCATGCTACAGAAATGAAAATGGGCCCTTTAATAATAAAAAAAAAACCACCTTTCTTTAAGACCGCCAACACAGTCACCTTATTGAATGTGCAAATAAGCAACGTTGATCATCATCAACATCATAATATTACTCGTCTGTTCATTGGCTGGTTTTTATAAAAGAAAATATATGGCGGCATCCTTTATTTTTCACTCTCTCATACAGCTCAATACTAAATTTGGGATACATAATAATTGGTAATGCTTTTGAATCAGAAGTTAATTCGTAAGTGATATAAATAAGAAATCAGATACCTACTGACGTATAAGTTTTAATTTCTAACAAGTAGGTATACGGAAAATTAGATCGCATGCAGTATGTAAAAGACACCGTTTAAACTTGAAGTTAAGTTCAGATAACTTGGACCTTGGTGGCACTAGTTAAAGTGAGAATTTGTTTCAAATCTAAACTTTCTCTGGGTGGATAAAAATATTCATCAGCGGTGATTACTTAAACTGGTCCATATATACACGTTAAAACTCTGTACATAAACTTGAGTTAAACACAAAATTTTTATATTTAGAAGTGTTTTTAACCCTTAAATTGATTTCGTCCGTTTTAAAGGACATAGTATTTACACACATGCTGGCGCTGTTATAGCAGACCTAAGCTTTGCTAATCGGTATATTGGGAAGGTACTAGCTATGTCCTTCGCGTACATGCAGGTTTTTTTACCAAAGCGAAGTACAGTCGCGAATGGTGACCATTTGAAAATTGCAAAAAACGGATCTCTTGACTCTCCTGATAAAATTGATAATAACTGTAAGTGTTTTGGCTATTTTGCTTATAATGTTATATTATTAGTTAGAATACGATTGTAAGTATAGTATTTTGACATAATTTTTACATATTTTACAATATTTGGTATACAAATCTTAGTTTATATACGATGTCCCATAAAACGGACGTTGACAACTTGGAGTATATACTAGGGTATACTTCACATGTCCTATGTAACGGACGTTGCCAATAAGGCCCTCCCTTTTTAACGTCATCATTTTGATATATTTGTCTCTATTTTTAATATGTTTTAGAGGAGCATGACTTGACAATCAATAAAAAATTCCCTCCCTACCTCTGGCGGAAGCTGAAGAGTCTGGCGTTGAGTTGAGATGACGATTTTGAAGGAAATGTAGACCTACGGGAGTGATTTCACTATGATAACAGTGTCAATCATTTACCCCCAGCACCATACCTTCGGAATTATACGACCTATTGATTTGAGACACATTGAAGACCCAAAAAGTCAGAATTTTTACCATCAACAAAATATTATTGCTGCAGAATTACAGCCATTACATGCGGTGCGAGATGAATCTTCCCTACTTCTCAGTAGTTCTTCAGCCACAGCATGATGTTACTTACCAGAAATACCACCCAATGTTGAAAAATTAAAATAATAATACCTTACAAATTAAAAAACTGGCAGAAAATGGATATAATATATGCCAAAGAATTAAAAAAAAATGATTTAAATTTCCTGTTTGTTTTGGTACTTCAGGCATGGTATACGACTTCTTTGCATATGATGAAGCAAACACATTTCAATCTGTACAATATAAGGAATGGGAAGAGGACTTTCTTGATGTATTAGATAAGTTCTCAGGCTATGTAATACTATTTCTATTCCAATTCTTAGTATATTCTTAGGCTGTGATTTTTGGTAGTGTCGTTTTTTAAAATCCATTATTTTTAACGATATCGTTAAAGTTTTAACCAACATTTTAAGACAGATGTTTGAAAAGCTTATTCTAGATCGTCCATAATAATTATAATTTGATAATAATTTTGAATTACAGAGTTGAAAATGTGCATTGTATTCATGTACCACGGTTGCAGGAATAATGTGCAATGTCCGTTATATGTGACGTTTCAAACATGTACATATAATTGGCAGTGTCCGTTTTATGTGACATAGTGAAAACAATAGAAAAAATTAAAATTTTTAATTTTTTTTTTCATTTTCCTCTTTTCTATCCTAATTCCAACACATCCTCCAAATTTGGACATTATAAACACAAGTTATCTAGGGGTGACAATTTAAGGGTTAATTTTGCGTACTACACAGCACATACCACTGGTTCGTAAAGAGATATAACATAATATAAATAAAGTACTTATACTAATATAATAAAACTCATGTGAATGTTGCTTGAATTTTTATACGATAAATCCAATATATACAAAAGCTCTTAAATTATTAAATTCAACAGTCACGCATCCTAAATAGTGATTATCTCACTATATCCAGATTACCTTCAAAGGTGTCACTTACTAAAGGATAATAGCCTTAAGGTACGGAATAAGTTACCCTTTTGACCCTTCAAACCTAAACCTTTATGTTATAAATTATTAAATTATTTATTGCTCTTTGTAGTTCATATAATGTTGACGTCACGTATGTGATGTTATAAGATAAAAATAGTTTTTGAGTCAAACGTTCGTATGAATTTATCATATTACCAGCAATTAAAAAAAAAAAGACAGATGAGTGGTAAAGAAAACAATAGACTATCCAATTATTCAAATATAATTTGGAAGTCTTAACTATGTACCTAGAATAATCGTATTTAATAATAATATTATAGATAAAACTCGCTAAGAAAGTGGTGTTTCAGCTATTTCATATAAACAGACTTTTAAAATAGTAGCATACATTTATCAAAACATCCAATCTAAGGCCTTGGATCGGAAGTAGAATTAAATAAACATACATCAGCAGCTCGGAGTAATTTCCGTAAAACGGTGCACCGTGCCGTATGACGTCACTCGCGTTTATTTTGTGTTCGATTTTCAATTTGAATTGATTATTTTTTTATGTAACGTTCTTATAAGCCAGTATGTTTTAGTTTACTCGTGTGTAAAGTGAAGGATTGAAATTATACAAAAATATATTATGTACACGTGTATATTGTATGTGTGTATAAAGCGTATCTATAAGCATGTTATGCTTCTAAATATATTTTCTTTAAACCTATAGAGTTTGAGTTGGGTATTGGGTAACCAAATAAGGTATATTGGTAGGTTTACTATGAACATTTTAAGTTAACAATTATAAAAAATTCGGGCTTATATAGGTATAGTTTCAAACATAATATGAATAATGAATACTAATAAAGAGCGCAGTGCCAGCAAAATACTAGACAAATCACCTTTGACCTTTGCCTCATATACGTCTATATAACAATACTATTTATTTGCTAAACAAAATGTTTACTGCTGAACGCGTAAAAACTTTTTTAATAAGCATCCGAGTTCATAGCTTTCACAATAACAGAACTATGTTCATAGTTTTTCCTCGAGGTTCATTTGTAAGTGCTATAACTTGTGTGATAATTTGTTTAGAAACTTGTAGAATGTTCTATATATTTTTGTATGTAACCGACTCCTTTAGGCTCGATTTTGACCCACAGCCCACTTCACGGGCAGTTTTTATCCAAAACCGGGCTTCGCCTGTGGTACATATTTAGTATCCTATGTCTTTCTCTTGGATCTAAACTACCTCCCTGCCAATTTTCAGCTAAAACGGTTCAGCCGTTCTTGAGTTATAAGTAGAGTAACTAACACGACTTTATTTTTGTATATTATATAGATTTGTACAAGGACAATGACAATAAAATGATTTCACAAAAAAGTAAAAATATTAGCGTGTTTTTCAGTTTGCAAACTTTAAATAGGCTCAGAAGCTTTTAAATTTTAACTTATAACACAAAACGTATAAATATTTAAATCGGCTAATAAAATACAAGATCCGTTGTAGCAGTCTAAAGCATAATAGTAATTCAGGGAACGCCATCTCCATACTAATTCGTTTCAAAAGGCACGGTTACATTAAAATCAAGTGACTTTCGAAGCGAACCGAACTTACCTACGTGTAGGGTGATTATGAACGCAGGAAATGGCGGATTTTTAATTAATTAATTAATTAAAAAAATACAAATGACATAGAAAAAGACGTACCTAATATCCATATTGAAAAAAGTATATACCTACTGTTTGTCAGAGAATCGTTTACTTGCATGTTATAAGCAAATGCTTAGTCGAGGAAACTGTTTCTATCTTTCAAATGGCTTTATATACATAAGTAAGCATGATTTAGATTAAGTGGGTAGTAAGTTACCAAAACAATAAGAAAAAAGTGGCATAGACTAAGACCACGCTACTCTTTACTCACAACAGTCTTCTCCCTTGAAATAAAGAGCTCGACAATTTCAGGACAATAATGTTTTATAGTATAAAACATTCCGTCATTCTGCTAAAACAATATTCACTCTACAGACGCCCAATTGAAAAGGTGGCTCGGCCTAATTATATTGAGGCGACAACTTTTTTACCCGAGTCTTTCCAGTGAATACAGAGTAGACGCTGCACTAACGACTCCGTTTCTTGATTTTGAGAACTCGCCTAACTATTTTCATTACTTTTCTGTTAAATTGTAATTGGTGCTTCGTTGGTCTGTGGAATCGTTGGGACTATGTTATGAATAGTTTTGTTCTAATAAAGTGGAGAGGAAGATTTTGGTATTTTTTCTCACCAGTAGGAAGGTGATTTTTTTTTTGAAAAAGTAAGCTAAGTTAACGATCACTCAGCTGATGTTAAGTGATCACCATACTACATAGCGTGAACACACACTGGTGGTATTAAAGGTACTTCGTCTTAAACACTATTTGTGTTTAAATGTTAAAAACTGATAGATTTAGGACTAGGAAACTTTTCGTTTTGGTGAAAAGCAAATTATTCATACCGTGTTAACTAATGCTCTAAGTAGGTATTAGCTACTTTATAGAATACTAGCCGTCCGCCCCGGCTTCGCCCGTGGTACATATTCCGCAATAAAAGGTAGCCTATGTCCTTTCTCGGGTATCAAAATATCTCCATACCAAATTTCATGCAAATTAGTTCAGTAGTTTAGGCGTGATTGAGTAACAGACAGACAGACAGAGTTACTTTCGCATTTATAATATTAGTAGGGATTTGATGTTATTTATTACCTTTGGATAAGACATAAGTTAGAAATAAAAATACAGTCAAGTAAACTCTATTTTAAAATTAAAAATAATAAGTAGATATTCATATATTGAATTTATATATCAATAGCAGCCGACTTTATTATTTTATACCACATAATATTCTCGTTATTTATAGGCGTTAAAATTGGATTGTAAAATAAGCGGTTTTGTTAAATCGATGTTAAACGAAACAGATTTAAAACAACCCGTGGTTTTGTTAAACACACCGTTGTATATGTTTGTTAACCGGGGAAATAGTTTTATATTTTTAAAAATTATTTCAATTAATAAAATATGTGCAATATTTTGCCAAAATTATACATATAAAGCCGCCGCCTTTCCGCCGGGGCTTCGCCCGCAGCCAAATTGCATTTAAATTGTAATGGGATGTCAGTAAGAAGTAGCCGCTGTCTAGCCTACCAACTACATATCAGACGGAAAAATCATACCATAAAACCGCTTTATACCAGACATACAATACTTAATACAAACTTAAACATGATAATCACTATATAGTATAAAACAAAGTCGCTTTCTCTGTCCCTATGTATGCTTAAATCTTTAAAACTACGCAACCGAATTTGATACGGTTTTTTTTTACTATATGTACCTATAGAGTGATAAAAATAAATTTATGTTTTTACGATATATTTTCAGCGGAAAGCTAGTCTATTATAAAAGGTAGCAGCTCACCTCATATATGTGTTATAGAAAAGAGTAGACACGTAATTTTATTATGTACTTAGGTACGTTATATGGGTAGTCACTATGGTAGTCACCGTACTCAAAAGTCTATTTATTGGACTACCGTACTCTTAGTGACTACACGAGTAGGTACAACTTTCAATAGAAACAACGTTATTAGAAACGTAATTTTTGATGTATTGACAATAGTCATACATGGTGTGTAGCAAACGGCCTATTTCAGTCGTTTCATACACCAACAGTAGAGGACGCGTATGATATATAGATCATATTATGATGTAGATATTTTTTGATGAAACCCTATGAGGACGTTACATAATTTTCATTTTCGAAAATATGAAAATAATATTAAATATGTATGTATTTTTTATAAAATATATCTAATTTAATAAAATAAATAACAGACAATACAAATAAGTACATCGGAATAAAGAGATCCCAAAATTTGTTTACTTTTTCAATTCGTGTATTTCTATGTGTTCCGAGTTGACAGAACAAAATTTTTATTTATTTACAAATTGGAGTGGAAAAACTTAAAAAAATATATACCTAAGAATTTATTTGCAAAAAGTTAAAAATAAATTAGTATTTAATAGGTTGTATAACAGTTAATACACATAGAAATTGTAGAATCGTTTCAATCGTCAATTTCAAAACCGCGTTCCCGCGTAAATAGAACAAGATTCATTCGTCTCCAAAGCACACGAACGATTAAACAGAACAAACGAGCGAAGTCGTCGCTTCGTCAGCGCTTGGCTACACGTGATATATAATACTGCTGGTCGCTGAAAGCGCTGCTTTAAAGCGTTTTATGGTTATGGACATGAGCGTAGCGATAGCGGAGTTGACAAGTCTTACCTTAATTTAATTGTTAGAATAATTAATTTGGTTCTATTAACCGTCATTTGTTATTAGATATCTTATTGTGATTTTATTTGGGTTGGTTTCCTGATAGATATTATTTTGAATATCTTTAAGGTAGTGTATTAGCTTGAATCATAATCGTTTCATTTCGTTAAAAAATACATTAGAACTCTACCTAGAGTTTTAAGACAATTTCTTTATTTATAGGATTTCTAACCTAAATAAACTTCAAAACTTCAGTAAATTTCCCGCCAATTTCGTCGCCCGCCAATGCAACGAGCGCGGCTTAACGGCCATCATATTGTACACACGCTTCAATGGATTCTTGGTTTTTGAAAATGGAACACTGTTGGCCTTGTATGAAAAATGTGCGGCCAGCGATGGTATTTTGTTTTAAAACTATACTCTGTGTTGCTTTTTAATTTGATACGTCGAAAAATAGTTAAAGGTTATTGGAAAAATGTAATTACAATGGCATGATAAAAAATTTTTTTTTTTTTGAGAAAAAAAGCTACATGCCGCACATGCAACAAAATATCTAATTCGTGCTAAAAGTTTTATATAGTTTTATTGGCATTAAAAAATATTTCCTATTTTTTAATATGAACCAATTTTACTGGAATTTTGTGTTGTTCCTTAATCCTAACATTTCCTTTGCCATTTCGTTCTTTTTTATAGTAAACGTTATAAAATTCCTTCTAATAAAATTAAAGACATCTAGAAACATCTAGAATTAAGCATCAAGTACCTATTTGTTATTAGTTCACTAGAAAAAAATATTTTTATACATCTCGGATTTGTGTGATCCCACCATTACAAAGCACCGTGTAGCCGCACCATGACGAAATTATACAAACGCAAGTGAGT
Source organism: Colias eurytheme (assembly GCF_061535395.1). NCBI lineage: Eukaryota > Metazoa > Arthropoda > Insecta > Lepidoptera > Pieridae > Colias > Colias eurytheme. The sequence goes on along the minus strand of NC_142997.1, from coordinate 1,846,652 downwards.
TCTACATAAAATATGAAAGGAGTACATACAAATATAATTTACCTTACACGCGTATCATCTTAAAGTCGCCATTTTCCTGTTTTCGTTTTTGGTACAAAATTGACTATTGTGTAAAATGGAACGACACAGCTTCTTGCTCGCGGGTTTTTGCCGCCATTTGTAAAGATTGGTGCGCAATGGGTAATTTTTTTATTTATTTCTAATACAAATATTATCAGCATCGGTTCAGTCGCTAGTCGAAAAACATAAAACAGTTATACAACGACAGACAGGCAATTATAGAGAAACGACTTTGTACTGAATTTTTTTTGTGTGTGAAAAATTTGTTAAGACAACATGGTAGGTAGGTAGGTACTTAACTTTAAAAATATTTTTGCTTCACATTTTTGTTGGTCGTTGATAGTTTTTTTATAGATGATACATTTAAAATTGTAGAAATATCATCTTTGTAGTTACATTCTTAACTACTACATTTATAATACTGTATAATTTAATTAACTATTACCTATTTTAGCTGTTATAAAAACGCTTTGACACAAATAAACGTGAATAAAACACAAGTATTTCTGTAACATTATTCTGTACATTATGTTACCGCAGAGAAATATAAATATTTGTGAATGTATGGAGTTATTACTTAAATAGGCATCTATTCAATATTGGATCAAAATGTGTTTTTGTCAATATTTTAGGTAACATCCGAGTTTTTAAGTAATAATAATTTTTTGGTTCTGGCTGTAGCTTTACTGATTCAGGAATCAAGGTACCTAAATGGTAGGTAGGTACTAGGTTCTATAGTGCCTTAGATCTTTTATCATCTCTTGCTTGCTTTACTAAGTTATTTTTCTTCCTCTGATAGTGTGTAATAATAGTTAAACAGTTAATTATTACTACTTAAATGAAAAGCTATTATGAGTATGAAAACTGATGGCTGACCCAATTTATAATGAAGCATGCTTGACGCTTATTGGACCTCTTTTGGACAGTGGTAAAATTGTTGTGTACCTATACGAAATACGAAGTTATTGTTTTTTTCCATAACGGGATGTTTTGTACATACTGAGTTTTATATTTTTGGAAATTATTTAAACTTTTTATAATTTATATCCTAATCAAAGCTGATATCCACCAATACAACAAACCAAAGATAATTACAATCCGTTTAGACTTTAGAGGCTTACACAGGTAAGTCATGTAACTAACAACTAACAACTTCTATAAAAGTTTATCGCAATTTAAGAAAAGAAAATATCCAATGAATATATTATCTTTATACTTAAGTAATCCTTACACATCTGTATTAAAATTCCACTCTTGTCAGCTCAATCAAATTCAAAGCGCAAATAAAAACCCCTGCACAGAATTAAACCCATTGATTAAATACCATAACTGTCCGAACTGAGAAACTAATTTAAATTCATTAACGGTCTCTCGTTGTCTAAATATTTGAATAATTCGATTTCGCTCTGTTGAGTTGGAATAAACGCAATTCAGGTCCGTTAATAATTAGAAGGGACAGTGGTAACAAGGGTGTAGCTATGTAAGTATAATTATTGAACTAGAGTTCTATAGAACGACACATTTTTGAAGAATAATGGACCATTTTTAACCAAATTCTATTAACAAAAGGATTTTCTGTATTTTTGACCAACTTCAAAAAAAGGAGGAGGTTCTCAATGCTACTGTATTTTTTGGGTTCGTAACTTCGGAATTTGCAAAGTTGGTGAACCGATTTTGATGATCCCATTTTTATATGAAAGATAGTGCTTTCCCGTTGATTCTATTTAAATTTTGTCCACTTCGTAGTATATGACGTGTGTACGATATTTTCAATTGTGAACCGATTTAAGTTTTTATTTTGCTCAAGACGTGACAGTCCTGACTGAATTCTAGGCTGCTCAGATTTTATCTGCGGGTTTTCTCTTGGGCATTTTGTGGCACATGGATAATGTGAATGGGCATTACGAATTCAGTCTAAGCTTACAAGATTTGACTGAGCTACGCAACTGTCAGATATCATATCTGACAGATCTTAGGGCTGTACCCTAATAATAAAACATATCAAATGTAGAATAAGAGCTGCTGAAAATTATATGAGATCAGGATTTTTGAACTTTTTAATTTGAGTTGCCTGTTGCTTATGTGCTCGATTTAAAATAAATCAAATGGATAAAATAAAACGAACATTTGTTTAAGAATAAAATATTTATTGATAAAATTATAAAATAACCACTACATTCTTTAATCAAGCGTATACACATTGATAGAGATACTCTTTAAGAGTAGTAACTCCTTCATCAGTATTCCTCCTCACAACAGAGCAGCAATTGGCCAGTTTTTCACAAGATTGACCGTTGTGACGTCGAGCATTGGTTAGACTAAGGTCCAGCTCATAACCAAGGGAAGCAGCCGCGCGAGATATTTCCTTGAGACATGATGTTACATTCGATCTGGAATAATAATAAAGCAACATTTTAAGTATTTGCTGTGATTTCATAGAAAAAGTGTGCCAAAAAATACCTGAGTAATCAAATGTAGAGATAACCATTTGTTCTGCAAGATAATGTGTCATTTGCTATATAGGCCATGACAATATGAATGGTAAAACTTAAGCCAAATGTGGAAACGATTGCTTTTATTTTTCAATATCGATCCCTTAAAACATTTATGCTGCACCTACACTATATAATAATAGTGTCATAAGCATCAGGTGGGTAAAACCGTATGGTATACAGGGTATAAACAAACACGTCAAATAGGCGTCAACCCCTAAACAAATTCTGACGGAATTTGGTATATAAATAAATCATGATAAACTAACTGTTTTAAGACTTCATAGTACAACATAATAATATCATAGCTTAGACAATAGATAATTAAATAACGTACTTCGGTACATCCTTATTCATAAATTTAGTAGCATCAGCCACAGCAGCTTGCATATGATTTCTTGTAATGCTGATCATTTCTTCGGCATATTTACCCATTTTGGCTATAGATGCTCTAGCTTCTTCTGTACATCGGTATGTAAGTGCTACATGTCTGCTGGCAAGAGTTCTGGCTTCTCGTTTCTCTTCGTCACACATTTCTGTGAAATATTCGTGGAAATTAATTAATGGATAGTGGATTTCCTTAGTGCATATATCTTTAGTGATCCTATTAACGAGACAGTCGTCTTGGCTTTCTATACTAATTAAATATTAGTTCTTCTTGCTTAAACCCTAAGTCATTATAAATCAAGAATTGCCTTTATAATATGTACTATTGTTTTTTGACTTGAATGTTTACTCTTTACAGTCTACGTAAATTTCTATATATTCAAAGACCTTCTCACACACACACACACACACGCATATTTTACAAGAAAAGCTACACTTTAATATTTTTTCTGGAATTGGTAGCAACAATAGTTTTTCCAAAATACTATATTAGTAACTGGTTGACCCAAATGATTATTTGGCTGTACACTTCCCGTATTGTTTACATTCAACAAAATATACAAAACAATTCAATTTTAAACATTTTCAACAAACACGGCATTTGTTTGCAATACTTTGCGAAAAGATCCAGAGTAGCTAACCCAGTTTTAAAATATTTCATAAACGTGTCCTCTTTTCGTTTGAATGCCGTGGCATATAAAATGTCACCTGATACTTTAATAGAAGTTTTCTGTTTACATTATAAGCTTATTATACAATGGAATATTTTCATAGTATAAAATAAAGATGAAAAGTAAAATTAAGTTGACATGAATATAGCTCTCTCGACGTTCTGTATAGATCAGCTTATTCCGTAGAAATATATTTAAACTGTTTTATTATTACTGTCAATTGATTCGACCACGAAAAGTTGAAATGGAAAGACTGCCTTGTTAGTCTGGTTGTGAGTGACATTTGATGGCAGATGGCAGAGGCAAGAGGTGCAGTTTATAACCCGGGTAAGTTCAAAAATAATTATTAGAACCTTTTTTTAACTAATCTAAACTAAAGCCAGGAGGGAAGTAGTAGAAACAGAAGGAGAAGAAGATTATGTAGTGGTGTCCATTCTACGCCTGATATCATCCTGGTCGTGACAAACAGTAGGAATTTTGAAATTGTGCACTTGTGTTTGCGAACATTTTCGTGTACTTTAATATAATCTCCAGAGGAGTCGCTCAGTCTCAATTGAAATAGCCGAATATAAACCGGGAGAATAATTATTTCAACTAGCTATTTTAGCAAAAGTAAAATGATAATGGAATTTTGATGAAAATACCTGGTACGTTTAATTTATCAGCCAGATCAATGAGTTCTGAATAAATCTTCTGTTTCTTTCTTAGCGCTGCATTAATTTCCTCCTTTATTCGTTTGAGTATCTTATTTGTTAGTTGCTGATATGCGTTCTGGATGTTTCTGTGGTATGTGTCCAGAAACGGTGCTATTACTGTTGCCATGTATCGGTTTACCTCGCTGGAGAAAATATATCAATAAGATAGGTAAGTATCCGTAATAATCCTACTAATGCTATAAATGCGAAAGTAGCTCTCTCTATCTCTCTGTCTGATTGTCTCTTCTTTGCATTTCAACCATCGAACTGAATTTGATGAAATTTAGTACAAATATAGTTTGAGAAAATATATTAGTCCATTGAATGAGTCCCTCCAAGGGGGGTCTAGAGTGCGTGAGTTAGTAACGTAAGATGTTTCTTCGGAAACATGTCAAGAGTCCCTAGGTAATAAACATACTAAAACCCCGGGACACTAGGAGGAGCCCCGGAGTGGGGGGAGGGGGGAAATGAGTCCATTTTTTCATTTTTCGCTTAAATCTCAAAAACGGTACATGTTAGAGAAAAACTTTCAAGGAAAAGTTGAAAGGCCATAAAATTATCTACAAGTTGTACCTCAATCATTTTTTCCTATATCCTACCGTTTCTGAGTTATACGCAGTAAAACATGATTTTGGCTCAAACAATTTCCACATAAATCGATCAAAAAATATTTCTTTCTTCCAAAAAACTAAAATGTGCAACTTGTGACCGGTACTGATAGATTGCTCTTAATTAGGTCTATAATTGGTAAAATAAACACATTCCTCCATGGAAGCCTTTAGGAGGAATCGATTGTCAAAATATTATATTATGGTAGTTTGAGTTACTGAACTTGATCTTTTTATTTTTTTCTTCCAAAAAACTCAAAAGTGCAACTTGTGACCGGTACAGATAGATTGCTCATAATTGGGTCTATCATTGATAAAAATACCACATTCCACCACGGAGGCGTTTACGGGGAATTGAATTTTATTAGGGTAGTTACGATACTTGAACTTTTTATTTTTTTTTCTTTCAAAAAACTCAAAAGTGCAACTTGTGACCGGTACCGATAGATTGCTCATAATTAGGTCTATCATTGATAAAAAAACCAGATTCCACCATGGAGGCGTTTAGGAGGTATTGAATTTTATTAGGGTAGTTACGATACTTGAACTTTTTAACTAACTGTCCTAATAAAATTCAATTCCCCGTAAACGCCTCCATGGTGGAATCTGGTATTTTTATCAATGATAGACCTAATTATGGGCAATCTATCGGTACCGGTCACAAGTTGCACTTTTGAGTTTTTTGGAAGAAAAAAAATAAAAAGTTCAAGTATCATAACTACCCTAATAAAATTCAATTCCCCGTAAACGCCTCTGTGGCGGAATCTAGTATTTTTATCAATGATAGACCTAATTATGAGCAATCTATCTGTACCGGTCACAAGTTGCACTTTTGAGTTTTTTGGAAGAAAAAAAATAAAAAGTTCAAGTTCAGTAACTCAAACTACCCTAATATAATATTTGACAATCGATTCCTCCTAAAGGCTTCCATGGAGCAATGTGTTTATTTTACCAATTATAGACCTAATTAAGAGCAATCTATCAGTACCGGTCACAAGTTGCACTTTTGAGTTTTTTGGAAGAAAAAAATAAAAAGATCAAGTTCAGTAACTCAAACTACCCTAATATAATATTTTGACAATCGATTCCTCCTAAAGGCTTCCATGGAGGAATGTGTTTATTTTACCAATTATAGACCTAATTAAGAGCAATCTAATAGTATCGGTCACAAGTTGCACTTTTGAGTTTTTTGGAAGAAAAAAAATAAAAAGTTCAAGTATCGTAACTACCCTAATAAAATTCAATTACCCGTAAACTCCTCCGCGGTGGAATCTGGTATTTTTATCAATGATAGACCTAATTATGAGCAATCTATCTGTACCGGTCACAAGTTGCACTTTTGAGTTTTTTTGGAAGAAAAAAATAAAAAGATCAAGTTCAGTAACTCAAACTGCCCTAATATAACATTTTGACAATCGATTCCTCCTAAAGGCTTCCATGGAGGAATGTGTTTATTTTACCAATTATAGACCTAATTAAGAGCAATCTAACAGTACCGGTCACAAGTTGCACATTTGAGTTTTTTGGAAGAAATAAATATTTTTTGATCGATTGATGTGTAGTATGGGGAAATTGTTTGAGTCAATATCATTTTTTACTGCGTATAACTCAGAAACGGTAGGATAAAGGAAAAAATGATCTAGGTACAACTTGTAGATAATTTTATGGCCTTTCAACTTTTCCTTGAAAGTTTTTCTCTAACATGTACCGTTTTTGAGATTTAAGTGAAAAATGAAAAAATGGACCCATTTCCCCCCTCCCCCCACTCCAAGGCTCCTCCTAGTGTCCCGGGGTTTTAGTATGTTTATTACCTAGGGACTCTTGACATGTTTCCGAAGAAACATCTTACGTTACTAACTCACGCACTCTAGAACTTTTTATTCAATGGACTATATAGATTTTATCCGGATAGAACGGGAACTATGCAGATTTTTCTTTGCCTACACAGGCATAGCCGCGCGGAAGGCTAGTTATAAATATTATTGTGCGTGTAATGGAAGTTAGAAGTAGACAGAAATAATTGAAATGTTCTCGTATGGAAGTGTTCTCGTGATAATATTGGTTAAAGGTCAAACATAAGCATCGCATTCATAATGGATAAAATGAAAGGTTATTCAGCTTTTATTGCAGTACGTATATAAATAAACTATTGTTATATGAAGGCTTTGTATCGTTTTAACTTGGCTATTTAATGACATTGTTATTCGTTATTCGCAAATAGTTAAAGTATCGCGTACAATCAGTTTAATGACTAGAAAAGTTAGTATTTTTTAATAATGAAACATAAAACTTTATCCATATCGGTAGAATTAATAGCGATAAAATCGAATAAAAAACTACAGTCTAAACATAGGCATTAGTAGTTTTTTACTGGATAAATAATTTCCAATCAATAGTTCAGAATATAACTTCCAGCCAACAAACTTCCTACTCTTTTTTTATTTTATAGTAGAGAATGCTCCTGCAAACCTACGGCCTTCGGGGAAATGGCCGTAGGTTATGTCGGACTCCCACTGCCTAAAGATCCATAAGCAGTGGACCTACCAACCAACAAACTTCCTATCTCTACTTTATAGTATTACTAATACATGTATAAATTCTCACCTATTTATAAGTGATAAGCGTGGTTTCTTCAATTGCCGCCTGGTATCATTTCCCCATACATCCTTTATTTTATTGAGATGTTCGTCCACTTCGACTGGTTGATGCTGCCACGGAGGTATCTCGAAGCAAAACCCTCCATCTTGGCGAAGATGATAGCTACGGTCCTGAAAGAGAGTAAGAAGTAAACTCAGAAGTGACTGAAGAGTAAAAACATTAAAGTAACTAGGAAAAGAGTCTCAAGCTAAGACCGAAAATTAAAAATGTTTTTTTTTTCTAAATTGAATTGACATTATGTCTTATACGGTCGTTATCTTCAATCAATAATGTTGTTATGAAAAGGCAATGCATATTTAATTGAATATTGTTGAACGTGTTGTAGGCTTAAGTTTATGAATTTCATAAATTTTATTTCTCCGGTTATATTCCGGATAATTTCAACAGATCTACATCAACAGTAGTAATTTTTTTTAGACTCCGGTTTCCTGGTGGCAATTTCTATAAAAGTCTTCAATATAAAATATGCTTCTTGTATATAGCCTAAGAGCTGATGACAAATGTTTCAATTAAACATAATCAGAATATTAAACTTAGTTCGAATTTCGAAACAACCGAATAGTACTGACAATTGGATAAACAAATGACACTCATTTTAGAGCTACGCAAATTATTTCATTCGTAACTAAAAACGGACGTCATGTTATTAAAACTGTTCCAGTCTCACGCGAATTTTAAATGTGAGTTATATTGCAAATGTGGCAATACAAAACATACTGTATTTTATAAACCTATATTTATTAATTTATTTACTCTTTATTGTACAACATATTAAAATAAAAGTACATAAACCAAAACCATTTAAAATGTACAAATGGCTATATGTAGGGTGTATTTTTTGTTGATGTCAATGTCACAAAAAAATTCCACCCAAACGACGTTAAAAGTTAAAACGTAAATTACACATTTACCCACCTGTAAAAATACACAGTGGAGTAAATTAAATGCTATTTTTAGCTATATATTAATTTAATTTAAAAATTTCCGTACATTTACAATACAATACGAAAACTGATATAAACGTTCTGTCAACCAACGCAACTGGAAAACGCCCACAACGGACGAGCGGTTACTTTCCGCGGTTTTTCGCTATATGTTGTGGTAAAATTTCTTTCGCCCGTGAACCACAGCGGGTAACACTGTAATTTTCTCTATGTTACTTGAATTAATATTATGTTTATTGCAGTTTGTTAACTGGTTTAAGCCACGAAACAGTGCGCATCAGTTACAGAAAAAACGAGATTTTTCTTTCTTGAATTTAACGTATTGATACATTCTGTATAGTCTCCGTTTGATGTATTTACTAAATAGTTTCAGGACATCTTTTATATTACCTTATTTTTCAGTTCCTTAATATTGACTGACCGGTTGGCTTGGTTAGTAGTGGCCCTGCCTTCCAAGCCAGAGATCGTGGGTTCGATTCCCACCCGGGGCAAATGTTTGTGTGATGAACATAGATGTTTGCTCTGTGTCTGGATGTTAATTATCTATATAAGTATTTATTTAAAATTATATTTGTATGTTTATCAGCCATCTGGTTTCCATAACACAAGCGAAAGCTTAGTATGGGATCAGATCGTGCCGTGTGTGAAAATTGTCCTGAAATATTTAATTTATTCCTGAAATATTTTTCGATTTTATATTATCATTTTTTTATAATCACAAAGAGAAGGATACGGCCAAAATGTGTGATGAATCTATCTTTCCATAAAAACTCACCCTGCAGTTAACAGCCGGGTGTACGGTACCCACCAACACACATACGATCACAAAACACAACATAGCCTGTACTTATTTCACATCAATTTCACGTAAAGCAAACCAATTACAGGCTTCAGTGAGACGTATAAAATGAATCTTATATCTTTATTGGTTTTTAGGGTGCCGTGAGTCGAGGAAATTAGTTTCATGGAATGCGTCAGTGTAAGCAAATTTTTATATTTGACATACATCCTTTTTCCCTAAATATAAGCTGTGTATTTGTTTTTAAGTCGATTTTGTATACATCACATTCCAATGTATTATAAGGACTTACGAGTTCTGGTGCGAAATGAAAACTTAGTTTATTAAATACTAGCTTTCCGCCCGCGGCTTCGCCCGCGTTTTCAAAGAAAAACCCGTTCCCGTAGGATTTCCGGGATAAAACCTATCCTATGTCCTTTCTCGGGTATCAAAATATCTCTATACCAAATTTCATGCAAATTGGTTCAGTAGTTAAGGCGTGATTGAGTAACAGACAGACAGACAGAGTTACTTTCGCATTTATAATATTAAGTATGGATGAATTGGCCATTTTAAATCATAGGAATAAGGCTTTTTACCATGCACATTATCTGCTCAATAAACATCTCCACTAAATCCTTATCTATTTCTACATATCAAAACCAGCCGTTTACAAATTAACATACAACAATTCATGAACTTTAAACGGATTATTTAAGGACATATTGTTAATCTAAATCTGTACCGATAAACCTACAGAATGCATTTTTACTTGTTACATAACTTATTATGGTAACAAGCATTGAAGGAATATATTAGATTGGTAATCCGGATATCGCAAGATTCTGTCCAATTAGTGATCAATACAAAATTATAAGTGCATTTTCAATAATATGTCTTATCCGATATCTTGCCATCTAATCCCAATATAAAGAAATATTATATTTTCTTGAGTTGATTGTACGCAAACTATTACGACTCAAAGCTTGCGATAAAGTTGATCTTTACGTATCAATTGACATTATAAACACTACTAGCTTTCCGCCCGCGGCTTCACCCGCTTTATCTAAAACATAATAAATCAATACATATAATAAAATTCTAGAAAAGTGGTGTCTGTACAATGAAAATATGTAAAAAAAAATTAGCAGGGGTTATTACTAAATCGATCCCAAACCCAAAACTTTTGTTAAAAAAATTTTTGTCTGTTTGTCTGTTTGTCTGTATGTTTGAACACGCTAATCTCAGAAACGGCTTATCCGATTTAGATGCGGTTTTCACTAATATATTGTGGTAAGCCTCATTTAACATTTAGTGTTTATTTCATGTCAATCGGTTCATAAATAAAAAAGTTATGACCATTTAAGTAATCACAGCGAACATTTGCTAAGGCATTCTATACATGAATTACTTTATTACGTAAATTATATTACGCTAAAGTTATTCCTTGACATGTCCAGATGATCATATCGAAAGTCCCCAAGCGTGGGGGGGGGTGGTTATGCTGAGGGGGTAGTAGGGGGGTCAAAGGACCTTTATTTAGATTTTTGCTCATAAGTCTAAAACCTGTACAAATAGCATTATGGTTACTTCTAGGTAAATCTTATATATAAAATTCTCGTGTCACAATGTTAGTCTGCATACTCCTCCGAAACGGGTGGACCGATTCTCATGAAATTTTCTGTGCATATCGGGTAAGTCTGAGAATCGGCCAACATCTATTTTTCATATGTACCACGGGCGAAGCCGGGGCGGACCGCTAGTTTTCTATATAAAAGGTCTTTGAAATTATGTCGTAGGTTTTAACCCCCGACGCAAAAAGAGGGGTGTTATGACCGCTATGTGTGTATTGCGTGTCTGTCTGTGCCACCGTAGCTCGCTAACGGGTAATACGAATTAGATGCGTTTTTTTGTTACATTAGTTGTTTATTATATTATATTATAGGGGTAAGTGGGAATGAAAAAAACGAATGTTAGTTGTTAATGTAGGTTGTTAATGTAGGTTATACCCAAGTGATATATCAAATGAAAATAGACGACATGTCAGAAACAATTAGTCAAATTTTATCAAAATCGGTTCATCCATTTATTTGATATAGGGGTAAAAGTGGGAATAAATAAATGAATCTTATCAAATATACTCAAGTGACGTATCTAATGAAAGATATGACGTGTAAAGTACAATAATACATATTTTATCAAAATTGGTTCATCCATTTATTGGATAAAAGTGGCAATAAAAGTTGTCAAATATACCTAAGTGGCATATCAAATGAAAGGGCATGACCTGACGTGAGAAGTATAATGAGGCATAGGTATTTAATCAAAATCGTTTCATCCATTTATTATATTATAGAGGGGTAAAAGTGGGAATGAAAAAAACGAATGTTGTCTGTTATACCCAAGTGATATATCAAATGAAAAAAGACGACCTGTCAGAAACAACAAGTCAAATTATATCAAAATTGGTTCATCAATTTATTTGATATAGGGGTTAAAGTGGGAATAAATAAATAAATTTTATCAAATATACTCAAGTGACGTATTTAATGAAAGACATGACGTGTAAAGTACAATAAGACATAATATTTTATCAAAATTGGTTCATCCATTTATTGGATATAGGTATAAAAGTGGGAATAAAAGTTGTCGAATATACCCAAGTGGCATATCAAATGAAAGGGCATGACCTGACGTGAGAAGTATAATGAGGCATATTTAATCAAAATCGGTTCATCCAATAAATATATGTAGGGCAAAAGTGGGAATGAGAAAAACGAATGCTGTCTGTTATACCCAAGTGATATATCAACTGAAAAAAGACAACCTGTCAGAAACAATTAAGTAGTCCAATGTTATCAAAATCGGTTCATCCATTTATTTGATATAGGGGTAAAAGTGGGAATAAATAAATAAATTTTATCAAATATACTCAAGTGACTTATCTAATGAAAGACATGACGTGTAAAGTACAATAAGACATATTTTATCAAAATTGGTTCATCCATTTATTGGATATAGGTATAAAAGTGGGAATCAAAGTTGTCAAATAATATATCCAAGTGGCATATCAAATGAAAGGGCATGACCTGACGTGAGAAGTATGATGAGGCATATTTAATCAAAATCGGTTCATCCATTTATTGATTTATAGCGGTAAAAGTGGGAATGAATAATCGAATGTGGTCAAATAATATAATCAAGCGGCATATCAAATGACGTGTGAATTACAATTAGTCAGGTTTTATCAAAATTGGTTAATCTGTTTATTACATATAGGGCACCTTAGGGGTGATAGTGGGGATAAATAATCCAAATGGAGTACCAAACGAAAGGATATGACATGTACATAATATATAGGTATGATTAGACATGGTTTAGATCAAAATCGGTTCTGCCATTTACTAGGGGTGTACAAAAGTAGAAGGAATATGGGAGCGGGAGAATAACCACATCCTGGAAATTTTGAACTCTTCTGTACCTAAGTTTTATAGCTCAGTTTATAACAGTTCTTTTGTGTTATTATTTATTTTATTTCTTAACTTTATAATAAAGTGTAAGTACTTATAATTTAGTTGTATATGATAGTACGTGTTTCAAGACGTGTTTACTCAATAATTGTGTGTTAAGTAGTAACTACTATGCAGTCACTATTCCACGCGGACGAAGTCGCGGGCACAGCTAGTTATATAATAAAACCTTCCTCTTGAATCACTCTATCTATTAAAAAAACCGGATCAAAATCCGTTGCGTAGTTTTAAAGATTTAAGCATACATAGGGACATAGGGACAGAGAAAGCTTTGTTTTATACTATGTAGTGATAGTGATAAGAATAATAATAAAAAAAAAAACAAATTCTCCAAATTTTTTTGGTACTAGCAGCAGATAAATTCGATAGTTTATCAGACGTTCGACAGACGTTTCATTATAAAATCCAAAAGCACATCACAAACGCATCAGCACAAATCTTAATTAAAACAAGCTAAACACTATAAAAATATAAAAGCACGTATTTTGCACCGATTTCGCAGACGGTGGAAGAAATTTAATTAACTGTCTAATTAATTCAGGTAACGCTAAGACTGGTCTGGCACTTAACGTTGAAAAAACACATTATGAAAGATCCTTTGCAGTGCTGGTATCCTGGTAATATTTTTGATGAAAATAACTCAGCGTT